>NW_027047086.1:0-17567 GCF_025399875.1 Dalotia coriaria
GTTTTAACGCGTAAAACACATAAAAAAGACGAAAAATTTTTTTATTTGTTTTTTTTAATATTCGTCTATTCGAACGATTTTAACGATCTAAAATGCGAAAAAGCTTATTTTAAAAACAACCGTTTTTAGCAATCTTCGTTTTCGCGTAAAAAGCATAAATACGACGAATTTTTATTATTCGTTTTTTTTAATTTGCGTCTTTTGAACATTTCAACGATCTAAAAAGCTTGAAAATCTTTTTTAGCAAAACAGCGTTTGAGCCCAATCGCGTTTTAACGCGTAAACACATAAAACGCGAATTTTCATTATTCGTTTTTTTTTAATATTGCTTCTAGGAACGATTTCAACGATCAAAAAGCTTGAAAATGCTTTTTTAAAAAAAGCCCTTTTTTACTTTAATCTGCGTTTTAACGCGTAAAACGCATAAAACGACGGGGAATTTTTTTTTATTCGTTTTATTAATTTGCGTCTATTTGAACGTTTCCGATCTAAAATGCTTGAAAATGCTTATTTTAGCAAAACAGCGTTTTGAGCTTTAATTTTGTTTAACGCGTAAAACAGCATAAAAAAGACGAATTTTTTTTTATTCGTTTTTTTTTAATTTGCCTATTTGAACGATTTCACGATCTAAAATGCTTGAAAAACTTATTTTAGCAAAACGGGACGTTTTGAGCAAAACCGCGTTTTTAAAGCGTAAAACGCATAAAACGACGAATTTTTTTTTTATTCGTTTTTTTTTAATATTGCGTCTATTTGAACGATTTCAACGATCTAAAACTTGAAAATCTTACTTTAGCAAAATAAGCCGTTTTGAGCTTTAATCAGCGTTTTAACGCGTAAACACATAAAACGACGAAATTTTTTTTTATTCGTTTTTTTTTTAATATTGCTCTATTTTAACGTTTCAACGATCTAAAATGCTTGAAAAAGCTTTTTTTAAAAAAAAGCCCTTTTGAGCTTTAATCTGCGTTTTAACGTAAAACCTAAAACGCGAATTTTTTTTTTTCGTTTTTTTTTAAAATCTTCTATTTGAACGATTTCAACGTCAAAATGCTTGAAAATCTTTTTTAGCAAAAAACACGTTTTTAGCTTTTTAAACTGCGTTTTTTCGCGTAAAACAGCATAAAACGACGAATTTTTATTTTTCGTTTTTATTAATTTACTTCAATTTGAACGATTTCAACGATCTAAATGCTTTAAAATGCTTATTTTGCAAAACGCCCCTTTTTGGTTTTTAAACCGTTTACGCGTAAAAAACATAAAACGACAATTTTTATTATTCGTTTTTTTAATAATGTTTTTGAACGATTTCAACGATCAAAATGCTTGAAAAAGCTTATTTTAGCAAAAGCACGTTTTTACTTTAATCCCGTTTTCAAAACGCATAAAACGCGAATTTTTTTTTATTCGTTTTTTTTTAATATTGCGTCTATTTGAACGTTTCCCTCTTTCTTGAAAATGCTTATTTTAGCAAAACAGCCCTTTGAGCTTTTCTGCGTTTTAACGCGTAAAAGGCAAAAACGACTTTTTTTTTTTTTCGTTTTTTTTTAATATTGCTCTATTTGAACATTTCAACGATCTAAAATGCGAAAAAGCTTATTTTTTAAAAAAAGCACGTTTTTAGAATCTGCGTTTAACGCGTAAAACAGCATAAAAAAAGACAATTTTTATTATTCGTTTTTTTTTATTTCGTCTATTTGAAAGATTTCAACGATCTAAAAATGCGAAAATGCTTATTTTTGCAAAAAGCACGTTTTTGGCAATCGCGTTTTAACGCGTAAAACGATAAAACGACAAATTTTTTTTTTATTCGTTTTTTTTTAATTTGCTCTATTTGAACGATTTCAACGATCTAAAATGCTTGAAAATGTTATTTTTGCAAAACAGCACGTTTTTAGCTTTTTCTGCGTTTTAACCCTAAAAAAGCATAAAACGACAAAGTTTTTTTTTATTCGTTTTTTAAAAAATTCTTTATTTGAACGATTTCAACGATCTAAAATGCTTGAAAATGCTTGTTTGGCAAAACAGCGCGTTTTGAGGCCTAATCTGCGTTTAACGCGTAAAACCCAACATAAAACGACGAATTTTATTATTCGTTTTTTATTAATGTGCGTCTATTTAGAACTGATTTCAACGTCTAAAATGCTTGAAAATGCTTATTTTAGCGAAACCGGCTCGTTTGAGCTTTATTCTGCATTTTAACGCGTAAAACAGCATAAAAACGATAAAATTTTTATTATTCGTTTTATATTTTTATTGCGTCTATTTGGAAAGGATTTCCAACGATTCTAAAATGCTTGAAAATGCTTATTTTATCAAAACAGCACGTTTTGGAAAACTTTAATCTGCGTTTTAACGCGTAAAACAGCATAAAACGACGAAATTTTATTATTACGTTTTTATCAATATTGCGTCTATTTGAACGATTTCAACGATCTAAAATGTACAAGAAATTCTTATTTTAGCAAAACAGCACGTTTTGAGCTTTAATCTGCGTTTTTAGCGTAAAACAGCATAAAAACGGCAATTTTTTATTATTCGTTTTTATTAATATTACTTCTATTTGAACGATTTCAACGATCTAAAATGCTTGAAAATACTTATTTTAGCAAAACAGCACGTTTGGAGCTTTAATCTGCGTTTAACGGCGTAAAACAGCATAAAACGACGAAATTTTTGTTATTCGTTTTTAATTAATATTTTGCGTCCATTTGAACAGTTTCAACGATCTAAAATGGCGAAATGCTTATTTTAGCAAAAGCAGCACGTTTTGAGCTTTTAATCTGCGTTTAACGCGTAAAACAGCATAAAAACGACGAAGATTTTTTATTATTCGTTTTTTATTAATATTTGCTTCTATTTGAACGATTTCAACGATCCTAAAAATGCTTGAAAATGCTTATTTTATGAAACAGCGCGATTTTTGAAGGCTTTAATCTGCGTTTTAACGCGTAAAACGCTTTATAAAACGACGAATTTTATTATTCGTTTTTTATTAATATTACTTCTATTTGAACGATTTCAATGATCTAAAATGCTTGAAAATGCTTATTTTAGCAAAACAGCACGTTTTGAGGCTTTTAATCTGCGTTTAACGCGTAAAACAGCATACAAAACGACGAATTTTTTTGTTATTCGTTTTATTAATATTTCGTCTATTTGAACGATTTCAGCGATCTAAAATGCTTAGAAAATGCTTATTTTATGAAACAGCCGTTTTGAGCTTTAATCGCAGGTTTTAACGCGTAAAACAGCATAAAGACGAATTTTTTGTTATTCGTTTTATTAATATTGCTTCTATTTGAACGATTTTCAGCGATCTAAAATGCTTGAAAATTGCTTATTTTTAGCAAAACAGCACGTTTTGGGCTTTATTCTGCGTTTTAGCGCGTAAAGGCAACATAAAAACGACGGGAATTTTTATTATTCGTTTTGGTAATATTGCGCCTGTTTGGCAGACAATTTCAACGATCTAAAATGCTTGAAAATGCTTGTTTTATAAAACAGCACGTTTGAGCTTTTAATCTGCGTTTAACGCGTAAAACAGCATAAAAATGGCAATTTTTTATTATTCGTTTTTATTAATATTGCTTCTATTTAAACGATTTCAGCGATCTAAAATGCTTGAAAATGCTTATTTTAGCAAAACAGCACGTTTTGAGCTTTTAATCTGCGTTTTAACGCGTAAAACAGCATAAAACGACGAAATTTTTTATTATTCGTTTTTTTATTAATATTGCTTCTATTTGAACGATTTCAACGATCTAAAATGGCGAAAATGCTTATTTTAGCAAAAGAGGCACGTTTGGGCTTTAATCTGCGTTTTAACGCGTAAAACAGCATAAAACGACGAATTTTTTATTATTCGTTTTTTATTAATATTGCGTCCTATTTGAACGGTTTCAACGATCTAAAATGCTTGAAATGCTTGTTTTATAAAACAGCGCACGTTTTGAGCTTTAATCAGCGTTTTAACGCGTAAAACAGCATAAAACGACGAAATTTTTATTATTCGTTTTCTATTAATATTGCGTCTGTTGAACGATTTCAACGATCTAAAATGTAAGAAAGATGCTTATTTTAGCAAAACCAGCACGTTTTGAGCTTTAATCTGCGTTTTAACGCGTAAAACAACATAAAATGACAATTTTATTATTCGTTTTTATTAATATTGCTTCTATTTAAACGATTTCAACGATCTAAAATGCTTGAAAATGCATATTTTAGCAAAACAGCACGTTTGAGTTTTAATCTGGAGTTTTAAACGCGTGGAACAGCATAAAACGACAATTTTTATTATTCGTTTTTATTAATGTGCTTCTATTTGAACGATTTCAGCAATCTAAAATGCTTGAAAATGCTTATTTTAGCAAAACAGCACGTTTTGAGCTTTAATCTGCGTTTTAACGCGTAAAACAACATAAAACGACGAAATTTTTATTATTCGTTTTTTATTAATATTGCGTCTATTTAGACGATTTCAACGATCTAAAATGCCCAAGAAAATGTTTATTATAGCAAAACAGCACGTTTGAGCTTTTAAACTGCGTTTAATAACGTAAAACAGCATAAAAACGACGAATTTTTATTATTCGTTTTTTATTAATATTGCTTCTATTTTGAACGATTTCAACCATCTAAAATGCTTGAAAATGCTTATTTTAGCAAAACAGCACGTTTGAGCAATCCTGCGTTTTAACGGCAAAACAGCATAAAAACGACAGATTTTTATTATTCGTTTTATTAATATTGCTTCTATTTGAACGATTTCAACGATCTAAAATGCTTGAAAATGCTAATTTTTGGGAAAACAGCACGTTTTGAGTTTTATTTCCCGGTTTTAACGCGTAAAACAGCATAAAACGACGAAATTTTATTATTCGTTTTCTATTAATATTGGGTCTATTTGAAAGATTTCAACGATCTAAAATGCTTGAAAATGTTTATTTTAGCAAAAAAAGCACGTTTTGAGCTTTTAATTGCGTTTTATCCTGAAAACAGCATAAAAAATAAATTTTTTAAATTTGTTTTTTAAAAAGTTTCCCATTTAAAGATTTCAACGGGTCTAAAAAAGCTTTTAAAATGTTTTTTTTTAGCAAAAACAGTACGGGTTTTTAGTTTTTAAACTGGGTTTTAACGCGTAAAAACAAAAAAGACGAATTTTTTTTATTCGTTTTTTTTTTAATATTGTTTATTTTTAAAGATTCCAACAATCTAAAATGTTTTTAAATGGGTTTTTTTAAAACAAAACAGCACGTTTTGAGCCCTTTTAAACTGCGTTTTAACGCGTAAAAAAAGCATAAAAACGACGAAATTTTTTTTATTCGTTTTTTTTTAATATTGCGTCTATTTGAACGATTTCAACGATCTAAAATGGGGAAAATGCTTATTTTAGCAAAACAGCACGTTTTTGAGTTTTAACTGCCTTTTAAAGCGTAAAACAGCATAAAAACGAATTTTTTATTTTCGTTTTTTTTATTATTGCTTCTATTTGAACGATTTCAACGATCTAAAAAAGCTTGAAAAGCTTATTTTGGCAAAAAAGGGACGTTTTGGGGGGTTTATTCTGCGTTTTAACGCGTAAAAACAGCAAAAACGACGAAATTTTTATTATTCGTTTTTTATTAAAATTTGCCCAATTTAACGACAAAAAGATTTAAAAAGCTTAAAATGTTTATTTTAAACAAAAAAGCACGTTTTGAGCTTTAATCTGCGTTTTAACCCGTAAAACAGCATAAAAAAGACGAATTTTTTTTATTCGTTTTTTTTAATTTGCTTCTATTTAAAAAGATTTCAACGATCTAAAAAAAGCTTGAAAATGCTTATTTTAGCAAAACAGCCGTTTTGAGTTTTTTAATTCGTTTTAACGCGTAAAACAGCATAAAACGACGAATTTTTTTTTTATTCGTTTTTATTAATATTGCTTCTATTTGAACGTTTTAACAATCTAAAAAAAGCTTGAAAAATGCTTTTTTTTAGCAAAACAGCACGTTTTGAGTTTTTAAACTGCGTTTTTAAAGCGGGGGAAAAAGGGATAAAACGACGAAATTTTTATTATTCGTTTTTTTTTAATATTGCGTCTATTTGAACGATTTCAACGATCTTAAAAAAAGCTTGAAAATGTTTATTTTAGCAAAACAGCACGTTTTGAGTTTAATCTGCGTTTTAACGGGGTAAAACAGCATAAAAAAGACAATTTTTTATTATTCGTTTTATTAATATTGCTTCCCATTTGAACGATTTCAACGATCTAAATGGGGAAAATGCTTATTTTAGCAAAAAAGGAAGTTTTTAGCCTTTTTAAACTGCGTTTTTTAAAGCGTAAAAACGGGGGAAAAAAACCGGTTTTTTTTACTGGTTTTTTTTAATTTTTTGCGTCTATTTTTAACGATTTCCCCCGATCAAAAATGCTTGAAAATGCTTATTTTAGCAAAACAGCACGTTTTTGGGGTTTAATCTGCGTTTTAACGCGTAAAAAAAAAGCATAAAAAAAGACGAATTTTTTTTATTCGTTTTTTTAAAATTGCTTCTATTTGAACGATTTCAACGATCTTCTTGAAAATTTTTTTAGCAAAACAGCACGTTTTTTAGCTTTATTCTGCGTTTTAACAAGTAAAACAGCATAAAACGACGAAATTTTTTTTTATTCGTTTTTATTAATATTGCCCTCTATTTTTAAAAAATTTCAACGATCCGGGGGGTCTTATTTTAGCAAAACAGCACGTTTTGAGCTTTAATCTGCGTTTTAACGCGTAAAAAAGCATAAAAACGACGAAATTTTTATTATTCGTTTTTATTAATATTGCTTTATTTGAACGATTTCAACGATCTAAAATGCTTGAAAATGCTTATTTTGGAAAACAGCCCTTTTGAGTTTTTTTTCGTTTTAACGCGTAAAACAGCATAAAACGACAAAAATTTTTATTGCGCCTTTTTAACGATTTCAACGATCTAAAATGCTTGAAAATGCATTTTCAAAAGGGAAGGGTTTTGGGGTTTTTTTAAACTGCGTTTTAAAAGCGAAAACAGCATAAAACGACGAATTTTTATTATTCCCTTTTTTTTAATAGGTCAATTTGGGAAAGATTTCAACGATCTAAAATGCTTGAAAATGATTATTTTTGCAAAACGGGGCCCTTTTTAGTTTTTAAACTGCGTTTTAACACGTAAACAAAAAAAAAACGACGGAAATTTTTTTTATTCGTTTTTTAAATTTTTGCGTCTATTTGGGGATTTCAACGATCTAAAATGCTTGAAAAAAGCTTATTTTTGCAAAACAGCACGTTTTTAGTTTTTAAACTGCGTTTTAACGCGTAAAACAGCATAAAAAAAGACGAATTTTTTTTTTATTCGTTTTTTTTTTAATATTGCTTCTATTTGAACATTTTAACGAACTAAAATGCCCTTTAAAATGCTTATTTTGGGAAAAAAAAAGCACGTTTTTAGGGAAAAACCCCCCCTTTTTAAAGCGTAAAACAACATAAAAAAAGACGAATTTTTTTTTATTTTGTTTTTTTTTAATATTGCGTCTATTTGAACGATTTCAACGATCTAAAACCCGGTTTTTAGCAAAAAGCAGGGTTTTTTAGGGTTTTATTCTGCGTTTTTTTAAAGCGTAAAAAAACATAAAAAAGGCAAAATTTTTTTTTATTCATTTTATATTTTTATTGCGTCTATTTAACCCATTTCAACGATCTAAAAAGCTTGAAAATGCTTTTTTGCCAAAACAGCACGGTTTTAGCAATCTGCGTTTTAACGCGTAAAAAAACATAAAAACGACGAATTTTTTTTTTATTCGTTTTTTTTAATATTGCGTCTATTTGAACGTTTCAACGATCTAAAATGTTTGAAAATGCTTATTTTATCAAAACAGCCCTTTTTAAGGGTTTAATCTGCGTTTTAACGCGTAAAAACCGGGAAAAAAAGACGGAAATTTTTTTTTATTCGTTTTTTTTCTACGTCTTTTGAACGATTTCAAAAATCTAAAATGCTTGAAAATGCTTTTTTTTAGGGAAAACAGCAGTTTTTAGTTTTTTAAACTGCGTTTTAACGCGTAAAAAAAACATAAAAAAGACGAATTTTTTTTATTGTTTTTTTTAATATTGCTTCTATTTGAACGATTTCAACGAATTTTAAAAAAGCTTGAAAAGTTAAATTTTGCAAAAAAAGCACATTTTGAGTTTTTTAAACTGCGTTTTTAAAGCGTAAAACAGCATAAAACGACGAATTTTTTTTATTCGTTTTTATTAATATTTCCCTTTGGAACGATTTCCCCGATCTAAAATGCTTGAAAATGCTTATTTCAGCAAAAAAAGAATTTTTGAGCTTTATTCTGCGTTTTTTCAAAACAACATAAAACGACAAAATTTTTTTTTATTCATTTTATATTTTTTTGGGGTCTTTTTAAACCCGGGGCTGGTGGCCAAATTTTGGGAAAACAAAACACGTTTTGAGCTTTATTCTGCGTTTTAACGCGTAAAAAAGCATAAAAAAGACGAAATTTTTTTTATTGTTTTTTAATTTTTCTTCCATTTGGGAAAGATTTCAACGATCTAAAATGCTTGAAAATGCTTATTTTATCAAAACAGCACGTTTTGAGTTTTAAACTGCGTTTTAACGCGTAAAACAACATTAAAACGACGAAAATTTTTTTATTCGTTTTTATCAATATCGCGTCTATTTGGAAACGATTTCAACGATCTAAAATGCTTGAAAATTCTTATTTTAGCAAAACAACACGTTTTGAGTTTTAAACTGCGTTTTTTAAAGCGTAAAACAGCATAAAAACGAATTTTTATTATTCGTTTTTTATTAATATTGCTTCTATTTGGGAAAGATTTCAAAGATCTAAAAAAGCTTGAAAATGCTTATTTTTGCAAAACAGCACGTTTTTAGCTTTAATCCCGCGTTTTAACGCGTAAAAAAGCATAAAAAAGACGAATTTTTTTTTATTCGTTTTTTTAATATTGCTTCTATTTGAACGATTTCAACGATCTAAAATGCTTGAAAAAGCTTATTTTAGCAAAAAACCGGCCGTTTTTAACTTTAATCGCGTTTTTAACGCGTAAAACAACATAAAAACCAAAATTTTTTTTAATTGTTTTTTATTAATATTGCGTCTATTTGAACGATTTCAACGATCTAAAAAAGCTTGAAATCTTTTTTTTAGCAAAACAGCACGTTTTGAAGGGTTTAATCAACGTTTTTTAAAGCGTAAAACAGCATAAAAAAAGACGAAATTTTTTTTTATTTTTTTTTTATTAATATTTGGGCTATTTGAACGATTTCAACGATCTAAAATGCTTGAAAATGCTTAAAGCAAAACAGCACGTTTTGAGGTTTAATCTGCGTTTTAACGCGTAAAAAAAGCATAAAAAAGACGAATTTTTATTATTTTTTTTTTATTATTATTTTCTTATTTGAACGGTTTTAACGATCTTCTTATTTTAGCAAAACAGCCTTTTTAGCTTTATTCTGCGTTTTAACGCGTAAAAAAGCATAAAAAAGACGAAATTTTTTTATTCGTTTTCTATTAATATTGCGTCTATTTGAACGATTTCAACTTTTCTAAAATTGGGAAAAAGCTTATTTTAGCAAAACAGCACGTTTTGAAGGGTTTAATCTGCGTTTTAACGCGTAAAAACACATTAAAATGACGAATTTTTTATTATTCGTTCTTTATTAATATTGCTTCCCTTTTAAAAGAAATTTTAACGATCAAAATGCTTGAAAATGCTTATTTTTGCAAAAAAGCCGTTTTTAGTTTTTTTAATTTCGTTTTTTAAAGCGTAAAATAGCATAAAAACGACGAATTTTTATTATTCCCTTTTTTTTAATTTGCTTCTATTTGAAAAAGATTTCAACAATCTTCTTTTAAAATGCTTTTTTTTTAGCAAAACAGCCGTTTTGAGCTTTAATCTGCGTTTTTTTAAAGCGTAAAAAAAGCATAAAAAAGGCGAAATTTTTTTATTCGTTTTTTTTAATATTGCGTCTATTTGAACGGGTTTCAACGATCTAAAAAAGCTTGAAAATGATTATTTTTTGCAAAAAAAGCCCTTATGAGCTTTAATCTGCGTTTTAACCCCGTAAAAACGCATAAAAACGACGAAATTTTATTATTCGTTTTCATTAATATTGCGTCTATTTTGGGGAAAGATTTCAAGACGAAATTTTTTTTATTCGTTTTTATTAATATTGCGTCTATTTGAACGATTTCAACGATCTAAAATGCTTGAAAATGCTTATTTTAGCAAAACAGCCGTTTTGAGCTTTTCTGCGTTTTAACGCGTAAAACAGCATAAAATGGCGAATTTTTATTATTCGTTTTTTTTTAATATTGCTTCCCATTTGAACGATTTCAACGATCTAAAATGCTTGAAAATGATTATTTTAGCAAAACAGCACGTTTGAGCTTTAATCTGCGTTTTAACGCATTAAACAGCATAAAACGACGAAGTTTTATTATTCGTTTTATTAATTTGCGGCTATTTGAACGATATCAACGATCAAAATGCTTGAAAATGCTTATTTTAGCAAAACAGCACGTTTTGAGCTTTAATCTGCGTTTTAACGGGAAAACAGCATAAAGACGAATTTTTTATTATTCGTTTTATTAATATTGCTTCTATTTGAACGATTTCAACGATCCAAAATGTTTGAAAATGCTTATTTTAGCAAAACAGCACGTTTTGGGGCTTTATTCTGCGTTTTAACGCGTAAAACAGCATAAAACGACGAAATTTTATTATTCGTTTTTATTAATATTGCGTCTATTTTAACGTTTCACGATCTAAAATGCGAAAATGCTTATTTTTTTGAAAACAGCCGTTTTGAGCTTTTTAAACCCGCGTTTTAACGCGTAAAACAGCAGAAATGACAATTTTTATTGCTCGTTTTTATTAATATTGCTTCTATTTAAACGATTTCAAAGATCTAAAATGCTTGAAAATGCTTTTTTTAGCAAAACAGCACGTTTTGAGCTTTAATCTGCGTTTTTAAAGCGTAAAACAGCATAAAATGGCGAATTTTAAATTATTCGTTTTTATTAATATTTCTTCTATTTGAACGGATTTCAACGATCTAAAAAGCTTGAAAATGATTATTTTAGCAAACAGCACGTTTTTAGGGAATCTGCGTTTTAACGCGTAAAACAGCATAAAACGACGAAGTTTTTATATTCGTTTTTATTAATTTGCGGCTATTTGAACGATTTCAACGATCAAAATGCTTGAAATGCTTTTTTTAGCAAAACAGCACGTTTTGAGCTTTAATCTGCGTTTTAACCCGGGAAACAGCTAAAACGACGAATTTTTATTATTCGTTTTTTATTAATATTGCTTCTATTTGGAACGATTTTAACGATCTAAAATGCTTGAAAATGCTTATTTTAGAAAACAGCACGTTTTGAGCTTTATTCTGCGTTTTAAGCGTAAAACACATAAAAACGACGAAATTTTTTTTTATTCGTTTTTTTTTAATATTGGGTCTTTTGAACGATTTCAACGTCTAAAAAGCGAAAATGCTTATTTTAGCAAAACAGCCTTTGAGCTTTTTAAACTGCGTTTTAACGCTAAAACACATAAAATGGCGTTTTTATTATTCGTTTTTTTATTTAAAATTGCTTCTATTTTAACGATTTCAACGATCTAAAATGCTTGAAAATGATTATTTTAGCAAAACAGCACGTTTTGAGCTTTTTCCGTTTTAACGCGTAAAACAGCCCAAAAACGACAAATTTTTATTATTCGTTTTATTAATATTGCGGGCTATTTGAACGTTTCAACGATCAAAAAAGCTTGAAAATCTTATTTTAGCAAAACAGCACGTTTTTAGCTTTAATCTGCGTTTTAACGCGGAAACAGCATAAAAAAGACGAATTTTTATTATTCGTTTTTTTTTAATATTGCTTCTATTTGAACGATTTCAACGATCTAAAATGCTTGAAAATGCTTATTTTAGCAAAACAGCATGTTTTGAGCTTTATTCTGCGTTTTAACGCGTAAAACAGCATAAAACGACAAAATTTTTTTTATTCGTTTTTTTTATTGGTCTTTTTAAAGATTTCAACGATCAAAATGCGAAAATGCTTATTTTGCAAAACGCACGTTTTTAGCTTTAATCTGCGTTTTAACGCGTAAAACGCTAAAAACGACGTTTTTTTTTATTCGTTTTTTATTTTAGCTTCTATTTGAACGATTTCAACGATCTAAAATCTTGAACAAGCAAGCAAAAAGCATTTTTTAGTTTTTCTCGTTTTAACGCGTAAAACAGCATAAAACGCGAAATTTTTTTTTTGTTTTCTATTAATATTGCGTCTATTTGAACGATTTCAACGTCTAAAATGCTTGAAAATGCTTATTTTAGCAAAACAGCACGTTTTTAGCTTCAATCTGCGTTTTAACGCGTAAAACAGCAAAAAACGACGAAATTTTTTTTATTCGTTTTTTTTTTATTTGCCTTTTTTTGAACGTTTTAACGTTCTAAAATGCTTGAAAATGCTTATTTTAGCAAAACAGCCCTTTTGGCTTTTAAACGCGTTTTAACCCTAAAACGGGATAAAACGACGTTTTTTTATTCGTTTTATTAATATTCTTCTATTTGAACGATTTCAACGATCTTCTTTAAAATGATTATTTTAAAAACAGCACGTTTCGCTTTAATCTGCGTTTAACGCGAAAAAAAATAAAACGACGAAATTTTTAAATTTTTCGTTTTTTTTAATTTGCGTCTTTTGATCGGTTTCAACGATCTAAAATGCTTAAAAACGTATTTTGAAAACGCACGTTTTGGGCTTTTTTGCGTTTTAACGCGTAAAACGCATAAAACGACGTTTTTTTTTTTTTCGTTTTTATTATTTTGCTTCTATTTGAACGATTTTTAACGATCTAAAAAGCTTGACAATGCTTTTTTTTAGCAAAACACGTTTTTTTTTAGTTTTTTCGCGTTTTAACGCGTAAAAAAACCCTAAAAAGGCGAAATTTTTTTTATTCGTTTTTATTAATATTGCGTCTATTTGAACGATTTCAACGTCTAAAATGCTTGAAAATGCTTATTTTAGCAAAACAGCACATTTGAGCTTTAATCTGCGTTTTAACGCGTAAAACAGCATAAAAAAGACGAATTTTTATTATTCGTTTTTTTTTAATATTGCGTCTATTTGAACGATTTCAACGATCTAAAATGCTTGAAATGCTTATTTTAGCAAAACAGCACGTTTTCAGCTTTTTAAACAGCGTTTTAACGCGTAAAACAGCATAAAACGACGAATTTTTTATTCGTTTTTATTAATATTGCGTCTATTTGAACGATTTCAACGATCTAAAAAAGCTTGAAAATGATTATTTTAGCAAAACAGCAGTTTTGAGCTTTAATCTGCGTTTTAACGCGTAAAACAGCAAAAACGACGAGTTTTATTATTCGTTTTTTTTTATTATTGCTTCTATTTGAACGTTCAACGATCTAAAATGCTTGAACATGCTTATTTTAGCAAAACAGCACGTTTTGAGCTTTAATCTGCGTTTTAACGCGTAAAAAAGCATAAAACGACAATTTTTATTATTCGTTTTTATTAATATTGCTTCTATTTGAACGTTTTAACGATCTAAAATGCTTGAAAATGCTTATTTTAGCAAAACAGCACGTAAACGAGGTTTTATTCGCGTTTTTAGCTTAACAGCTTCTAATCGACGAAAATTTTAACATCTAATATTAAAATTGCTTCTATTTGAACATTCACGATCTTTAATGCTTGAAAATGTTTAAGTTAAAGCAAAAACGACATTTTGAGCTTAAACTGCGTTTTATTAAAACTGCTATTAAACGACAATTTAAATGTTCGAAAATTTATTATTATTGCAAAATTGACGATTTAGCTCTAATTGCTTTTAATGCTTATTTTAAAAAAAGCACGTTTTCAGCTAATCCGTTTTAATCTGTAAAACAGCATTAATTGACGATTTAGATTAAAATGTTATTAATATTGCGTCTATTTGAACAGATTTCACGATTAAATCTTTCGATGCTTAATCTGCTAAAGCAAAACAGCACGTTTTGATTTTATTGCTTTTATACGCTAAATACAGCATTTGAACGATTTTAACGTTTATATTATATGCTTTTTTAGAAACGATTTCAGCTTTAAAATGCTTTAACGCTTATTTTAGCAAAACAGCAATTTTGATTTTTTCTTTTAAGTAAACAGCATACATTAACGACTAATTTCATAATTGCTTTCTATTAATATTGCGCAAAACGATTTCACGAGCTTTAAATCTGAAATGCATTTTAAGCAAAAAACAGCACGTTTTGATTATTATTGCGTTTTTTAACTTGCGTAAACATCATAAATGCAATCTAAAATTTTTCGTAATGTTATTTTAGCATTAAACGATTTTAACGATCTTTTAAGCTAAAAGCATTTTACAAAACAGACGTTTTTTTTATTCGCTTTTTTAATAAAGCGCATAATCGACGAATTTTTTATTAAAAGTTTTAATAATTTGCTTTTATAAAACGATTTCAAAACTAAAAGCTTGAAAATGCTTTTTAGCAAAACAGCACGTTGAGTTTAATCTGCGTTTTTAACGTAATATTGCATTTAAAACGCGAAATGTTTATATTTTTAAATATTAATAATCTTTTTGAACGATTTCAACACTTAGATGCTTGAAAATGTTTATTTTAACCGAAAAACACGTTTTGAGCTTAATCCGACGTTTTTACTCGTTTTACAGCATAAAGTACTTATTTTTTATTATTCGTTTTTATTAATATTTGCAAAATATTTTAACGAATCAACGACGATATGCTTGAAAATCTTATTTTAGCTAAAACAGCAGTTTATTTAATCACGTTTTTACGTAAACTGCATTAAAACGACGTAATTTTTTATTTAACGTTTCATCTAAATATTGCCCTATTTAACATTTCAACGATCTAAACGCTTTAAAATGCTTATTTTAAGCAAAACAGCACGTTTTGAGCGTTAATTTTTAATAAACAGCATTAACGATTAATTATTTTTGTTTTATAATTTCGAACTATTTGAACGATTTCAACGATCTAAATGCTTGAAATGCTATTTTTAGATAGACTTCGGTTTTAACCGGTAAACGTAAAAACGGCATTTTAAAATTATTTTTATTATTCATTTTTATTTAACGTTCAATTAAAATGCTTAAATGCTTATTTTAGCAAAACAGCACGTTTTGAGCTTTTAATCTGCGTTTTAACGCGTAAAACAGCATAAAACGACGAATTTTTATTATTCGTTTTTATTAATATTGCGTCTATTTGAACGATTTCAACGATCTAAAATGCTTGAAAATGCTTATTTTAGCAAAACAGCACGTTTTGAGCTTTATTCAGCGTTTTAAAGCGTAAAACAGCATAAAACGACGAAATTTTTATTATTCGTTTTATTAATATTGCGTCTATTTGAACGATTTCAACGATCTAAAATGCTTGAAAATGCTTATTTTAGCAAAACAGCACGTTTTGAGCTTTAATCTGCGTTTTAACGCGTAAAACAGCATAAAAACGACGAATTTTTATTATTCGTTTTTATTAATATTGCTTCTATTTGAACGATTTCAACGATCTAAAATGCTTGAAAATGATTATTTTTAGCAAAAAGCACGTTTTGAGCTTTAATCTGCGTTTTACCGCGTAAAAAAGCATAAAACGACGAATTTTTATTATTCGTTTTTATTAATATTGCGTCTATTTGAACGATTTCAAGCGATCTAAAATGCTTGAAAATGTTATTTTAGCAAACAGCACGTTTTGAGCTTTAATCTGCGTTTTAACGCGTAAACAGCATAAAACGACGAATTTTTTATTATTCGGTTTTATTAATATTGCTTCTATTTGAACGATTTCAACGGGTCTAAAATGCTTGAAAATGCTTATTTTAGCAAAACAGCACGTTTTGAGCTTTAATCTGCGTTTAACGCGTAAAACAGCATAAAACGACGAAATTTTTTATTATTTGTTTTATTAATATTGCGTCTATTTGAACGATTTCAACGATCTAAAATGCTTGAAAATGCTTATTTTAGCAAAACAGCACGTTTTGAGCTTTAATCTGCGTTTTAACGCGTAAAACACATAAAACGACGAAATTTTTATTATTCGTTTTTATTAATATTGCTTCTATTTGAACGATTTCAACGATCTATAATGCTTGAAAATGCTTATTTTAGCAAAACAGCACGTTTTGAGCTTTAATCTGCGTTTTAACGCGTAAAACAGCATAAAAACGACGAATTTTTATTATTCGTTTTATTAATATTTGCTTCTATTTGAACGATTTCAACGATCTAAAATGCTTGAAAATGCTTATTTTAGCAAAAGCAGCACGTTTTTGAGCTTTATCTGCGTTTTAAGCGTAAAACAGCTAAAACGACGATTTTTTATTATTCGTTTTTATTAATATTTAGCTTCTATTTGAACGATTTCAACGATCTAAAATGCTTGAAATGCTTATTTGCAAAACGCCGTTTTGAGCTTTTATTCCGCATTTTTAACGCGTAAAACAACATAAAACGACGAATTTTTATTATTCGTTTTTATTAATATTGCTCTATTTGAACGATTTCAACGATCTAAATGCTTGAAAATGCTTATTTTAGCAAAACAGCACGTTTTGAGCTTTTATTCTGCGTTTTTACGCGTAAACAGCATAAAACGACAAATTTTTATTATTCGTTTTTATTAATATTGCGTCTATTTGAACGATTTCAACGATCTAAAATGCTTGAAAATGCTTATTTTAGCAAAACAGCACGTTTTGAGCTTTTAATCTGCGTTTTAACGCGTAAAACACATAAAAACGAGAAATTTTTATTATTTGTTTTTATTAATATTGCGTCTATTTGAACGTTTCAACGATCTAAAATGCTTAGAAACTTATTTTAGCAAAACAGCCGTTTTGAGCTTTAATCTGCGTTTTAACGCGTAAACACATAAAAACGAGAAATTTTTATTATTGTTTTTATTAATATTGCTTCTATTTGAACGATTTCAACGATCTAAAATGCTTGAAATCTTTTTTTAGCAAAACAGCACGTTTTGACTTTAATCTGCGTTTTAACGTAAACACATAAAACGAAATTTTATTATTCGTTTTTATTAATATTGCGGCTATTTGAACGATTTTCAACGATCTAAAAATGCTTGAAAATGCTTTTTTAGCAAAACAGCACGTTTTGAGCTTTAATCTGCGTTTTAACGCGTAAAGCACATAAAAACGACGAATTTTTATTATTCGTTTTTTATTAATATTGCGCTATTTGAACGATTTCAACGATCTAAAATGCTTGAAAATGCTTATTTAGCAAAACAGCACGTTTGAGCTTTAATCAGCGTTTTAACGCGTAAAACATATAAAACGACGATTATATTTTTTTATTTGTTATTTTGGTTAAAATATAATGTTGAAAGTTATTTTAGTATGGTATCAAAACTACAGTAAATAAAAGCTTTTAGTCTGTATTTGCGGACATACACCAGTATTAATAGGTTATGACTACTCTAATTTATCAGGTATTTTATTAAAAAATAAATTT
>NW_027047087.1:0-17536 GCF_025399875.1 Dalotia coriaria
GTAAAAAACATAAAACGACGAATTTTTATTTTTCGTTTTTTTTAATATTGCTTCTATTTGGATTTCCGATCTAAAAGCGAAAATGCTTATTTTAGAAACAGCACGTTTGAGCTTTAATCTGCGTTTTAACGCGTAAAACAACATAAAACGACGAAATTTTTTATTCGTTTTCTATTAATATTGTGTCTATTTGAACGATTTCAACGATCTAAAATGCTTCAAAAATTTTTATTTTAGCAAAACAGCTCGTTTGAGCTTTTTAAACTGCGTTTTTTGCGCGTAAAACAGCATAAAAAAGACGAATTTTTATTATTCGTTTTATTAATATTGCTTCTATTTGAACGATTTCAACGATCTAAAATGCTGAAAATGTTATTTTAGCAAAACAGCACGTTTGAGCTTTTTAAACTGCGTTTGAACGCGTAAAACAACATAAAACGACGAATTTTATTATTCGATTTTATTAATATTGCTTCTATTTGAACGTTTCAACGATCTAAATGCTTGAAAATGCTTATTTTAGCAAAACAGCGTTTTGGGCTTTAATCTGCGTTTAACGCGTAAAATAACATAAAACGACGAATTTTTATTATTCGTTTTTATTAATATTGCGTCTATTTGAACAATTTCAACGATCTAAAATGCTTGAAAATGCTTATTTTAGCAAACAGCACGTTTGAGCTTTTAATCTGCGTTTTAACGCGTAAAACAGCATAAAACGACGAATTTTTATTATTCGTTTTTATTAATATTGCTTCTATTTGAACGATTTCAACGATCAAATGCTTGAAAATGCTTATTTTAGCAAAACAGCCGTTTTTGCTTTAATCTGCGTTTTAACGCGTAAAACAGCATAAAACGTCGAATTTTTTCGATTTTTATTAATTGCTTCTATTTGAACGATTTCAACGATCTAAAATGCTTGAAAATGCTTATTTTAGCAAAACTGCACGTTTTGAGCTTTAATCTGCGTTTTAACGCGTAAAACAGCATAAAACGACGAATTTTTTTTTATTCGTTTTATTAATATTGCGTCTATTTGAACGATTTCAACGATCTAAAACGCGAAGATGCTTATTTTAGCAAAAAACACAGCTTTAATCTTTTTGGAAAACCATAAAAAAAAAATTTTTTTGGTTTTTTAATACGATTTAACGTTTAAATTTCTTGAAAAATTTTTAGCAAAAACCTTTTTAAATCTTTTTAACGCGAAAACAGCATAAAAAAGGGTTTTATTTTTTTTTAAAAAATTTTTTTTTCGTTTGCCCCTTTTTTAAAATCATTTTAGCAAAAGCGGGAACGCGTTTTAAGTAAAAAAGCTAAAAAGGAAAAATTTTTTTTTTTTTTTTTTTTATTTTTGTTTTAAAATTTCCATTTAAAAAAAAATTTTTTTGAAAAGCTTTTTAGCAAGCGTTTTAAGCTAAAAAAAACATAAAAAGCGAAAACGTTTTTTTTTTAATTTTTTTTTTAAATTTCAACATTAAAATTTAAAATTTTTAGCAAAAAGCCTTTTTTGAACGCGTTTTAAGCTAAAACGCTAAAAAAGCGAATTTTTTTTTCGATTTATTGGGTTTTTTTAAAATTTCCATTTAACGTTTAACGTCAAAAAAGCTTGAAAAGCTTTTTAAACAAAATAGCCTTTGGCTTTAATCTGCGTTTTTAAAGCGTAAAACAGCATAAAAAAGAGAATTTTTTATTGTTTTAATATTGCGTTTTTGAACGATTTCAACGTCTAAAACGCGAAAATGTTTTTTTAGAAAACAGCCGTTTTGAGCTTTAATCTGCGAAAAACGTAAAAAAGCAAAAAACGACGATTTTTTATTATTCGTTTTTTTTAATATTGCTTCTTTTGAACGTTTCAACGATCTAAAATGCGAAAAAGCTTATTTTAGCAAAACAGCACGTTTTTTAGCTTTAATCTGCGTTTTTTAAAGCGTAAAAAAGCATAAAAAAGACGATTTTTTATTATTCGTTTTTTTTAATATTGCGTCTATTTGAACGATTTCAACGATCAAAAAAGCGAAAATACTTATTTTAACAAAAAAAACCCCGGGCTTTTTTCCGAACGCGTAAAAAACATAAAACGACAATTTTTATTATTCGTTTTTATTAAATGCTTTTATTTGAACGATTTCACGATTAAAAACGAAAATCTTATTTTAGCAAAACAGCACGTTTTTAGCTTTTTTTCTGCGTTTTAACGCGTAAACATCTCGAGAATTTTTATTTTTTTTTAAATTTTTTTAAATTTAAAGCAAAAAACTTAAAAATTATTTTTAGCAAAAAACCCCGTTTTTTAATTCGTTTTTAATAAAAAAAAATGACGAATTTTTAATTTTTTTATTAAATTTCTTTTTTAAACGATTTAACGCAAAAAGCTTAAAATTTTTTTTTTCAAAACGACCTTTTTTTTTTCGTTTTTTTTGGGGAAAAACGCCAAAAAGGTTTTTTTTTTTTTTTAAAAAATTTTTTTTAAGTTTTAACGTTAAAAAAAAAAGGGAAAAAACCCTTTTTTTCTTTAATTTTTTCCTAAAACCAAAAAGCAAATTTTTTTAAACGTTTTTATTTATTTGCGTTTTTAACGTTTCCCAAAAAAAGGCAAATCTTATTTTTTAAAAATTTTTTGGGTTTTTAACGTTTTTCCCCTAAAAAGCAAAAAAACAAAATTTTTTTAAAAAGTTTTATTAATTTGCGTTTTTTAAAGACAGAAAAAAGCGAAAAAATTTTTTTTTTTTTAAAAAGCCTTTTTTTGTTTTAACGGTTTTAAGCTAAAACAAAAAAAACGACGTTTTTTTTACTTTTTTTTAAAAACCTTTAGAAAGATTTTTTAAAAAAAAAAATTAAAATTTTTTTTTAAAAACCCTTTTAAAATTTTAAAGGTTTTAAAAAAAAAAAAGGGGTTTAATTCGTTTTTATTTAAAAACTTCTATTTGAACGATTTCAACGATCTAAAAAGCTTGAAAATGCTTATTTTTAGCAAAACAGCACGTTTTAAGGGTTTTTTTCTGCGTTTTAACGCGTAAAAAATCATAAAAAAGACGAAATTTTTAAATTTTTCGTTTTTTTTAATATTTCGTCTATTTGAACGATTTCAACGATTAAAATGCTTGAAAATGCTTATTTTGGGAAAAAAGCACGTTTTGACAATCCGCGTTTTTTAAAGCGTAAAACAACATAAAAAAAGGAATTTTTTTTTTATTCGTTTTTTTTAAAAATTGCCCATTTAAACGTTTTAACGATCTAAAATGGGGAAAAAGCTTTTTTTTAGCAAAACAGCACGTTTTTGGGGTTTTTAAACTGCGTTTTAACGCGTAAAAAAACATAAAACGACGGAAATTTTTTTTTCGTTTTTTTTTTAATATTGCTTCTATTTGGGAAAGTTTCAACGTTAAAATGCTTGAAAAAGCTTATTTTAAAAACAGCACGTTTTTTAGCTTTTTAAACTGCGTTTTAACGCGTAAAACAACATAAAAAAGGCGAATTTTTAAATTTTTCGTTTTTTTTAATATTGCGTCTTTTGAACGATTTCAACGATCTAAAAAAGCTTGAAAAGCTTATTTTTTTAAAAAAAAGCACGTTTGAGCTTTAATCAGCATTTTTTAAAGCGTAAAACAACATAAAAAAGACGAAATTTTTATTTTTTTCGTTTTTATTAATATTGCGTCTATTTGAACGATTTCAACGATCTAAAATGCTTGAAAATGCTTATTTTATCAAAACAGCACGTTTTGAGCTTTTAATCTGCCCTTTTTTAACCCTAAAAAAACCTAAAAAAGACGAATTTTTTTTATTCGTTTTTTTTTATTTGCTTCTATTTGAACATTTCCCAAAGATCTAAAATGCTTGAAAATGCTTATTTTAGCAAAACAGCACGTTTTTTAGCTTTTTAAACTGGGGTTTTAACGCGTAAAACAGCATAAAAAAGACAATTTTTTTATTCGTTTTTTTTTTAATATTGCCGTCTATTTGAACGATTTCAACGATCAAAAAAAAGCTTGAAAATACTTATTTTAGCAAAACAGCCCGAGGGCCTTTTTTCGGTTTTTCCCTAAAACAGGGAAAACGACGGAATTTTTTATTATTCGTTTTTTTTTTAATATTGCTTCTATTTGAAAGATTTCAACGATCTTGGGGAAAAGCATTTTAGCAAAAAAGCACGTTTGGGGGGCTTTTTTCTGCGTTTTAACGCGTAAAACATCATAAAACGACGAAATTTTTATTATTCGTTTTTATTAATATTGCGTCTATTTGAACGTTTCAACGATCTTAAAACTTTAAAATGCTTATTTTTTCAAAAAAGCACTTTTTTAGGAAAAACCCGCGTTTTTTAAAGCGTAAAACAACATAAAACGCGAATTTTTTTTATTCGTTTTTTTTATTTAGCTTATTTGAACGGTTTCAACGATCTAAAAAAACTTGGGAAAAAGCTTATTTTAGCAAAAAGCCGTTTTTTACTTTTTTTCTGCGTTTTTAAAGCGTAAAAAAGCATAAAACGACGAAATTTTTTTTATTCGTTTTTTATTAATTAAATTTCGTCTTTTGAACGATTTCAACGATCCAAAAAGCTTGAAAATGCTTTTTTAGCAAAACAGCACGTTTTTGGGGGCTTTTTAAACGCGTTTTTAAAGTAAAAAAAACAAAAATGACGAATTTTTTATTATTCGTTTTTTTTAATATTGCGTCTTTTAAAAAGTTTCCCCGATCTAAAATCTTTAAAATGCTTATTTTGAAAAAAGCACGTTTTGAGTTTTTAATCCCGCGTTTTTTAAAGCGTAAAAAAGCATAAAACGACGATTTTTTTTTTATTCGTTTTTTTTATTTTTCTTTTGGGAAAGATTTCAACAATCCCAAAATCTTGAAAAACTTATTTTTGCAAAAAAACACGTTTTGAGGGAAAACTGCGTTTTTTAAAGCGTAAAAAAAACATAAAAAAGACGAAATTTTTTTTATTCGTTTTATTAATATTGCTTCTATTTGAACGATTTCAACAATCTAAAATGCTTGAAAATCTTATTTTTTGCAAAACAGCACGTTTTTAGCTTTAATCTGCGTTTTTAAAGCGTAAACAACATAAAAAAGGCGAAAATTTTTATTTTTCGTTTTTTTTATTCGTCTATTTGAACGGTTTTAACGTGTAAATGCTTGAAAATGTTTTCTTTAACAAAAAAGCACGTTTTGAGCTTTAATCTGCGTTTTTAAAGCGTAAAACAGCATAAAACGACTTTTAAATTTTTCGTTTTTTTAATTTTTCTTCTATTTGAACGGTTTTAACGATCTAAAATTTGGGAAAAAGTTTTTAGCAAAACAGCACGTTTTGGGGCTTTTCTGCGTTTTAACGCGTAAAAAAGCATAAAATGACCAATTTTTTTTATTCGTTTTTTTTAATATTTTTTATTTAAAAAATTTCAACGATCCAAAATGCTTGAAATTGCTTATTTTAACAAAACAGCACGTTTGAGCTTTTTCTCTGCCCTTTTAACGCGTAAACAACATAAAACGACGGGAAAATTTTTTTTTTTTTCGTTTTTTTTTAATATTTGCTTCTATTTGAACGATTTCAACGATCTAAAAAGCTTGAAAAAGCTTATTTTAGCAAAACAGCACGTTTTTAGCTTTTTCCCTTTTTTAAAGCGTAAAACAATAAAACGACAATTTTTTTTTTTTTTTATTAATTTCGTATATTTGAACGATTTCCGGGGTTTTAAAATGCCCAAAAAGCTTATTTTAGCAAAAAAAGGGACGTTTGAAGGGTTTTTAAACTGGTTTTAACCCTAAAACAGCATAAAACGACGAATTTTTATTTTTCGTTTTTTTTTAATTTTTCTCTTTGAACGGTTTTAAACGTCAAAATGCGAAAATGCTTTTTTTAAAAAGCCGTTTTGAGCTTTTAAACTGCTTTAACGCGTAAAACAACATAAAAAAGACGAAATTTTTTTTTTTTACGTTTTTTTTTTTTATTGCGTCTTTTGAACGGTTTCGACGAAAGGGTTTAAAAATGCTTATTTTTGCAAAACAGCACGTTTGAGCTTTAATCTGCGTTTTTTAAAGCGTAAAAAAGCATAAAAAACCCCGAATTTTTTTTTATTCGTTTTTTTTAATATTGCTTCTATTTGGGAAAGATTTCAACGATCTAAAATGCTTGAAAATGCTTATTTTAAACAAAAAAGTACGTTTTGAGCTTTTTAATTCGTTTTAACCCTAAAACAGCATAGGGAAAGACGAATTTTTATTATTCGTTTTTTTTAATATTGCGTCTTTTGAACGTTTTAACGATCTAAAAAGCGAAAATGCTTATTTTTTGCAAAAAAGCACGTTTTTAACTTTTTAAACTGCGTTTTTTAAAGCGTAAACAACATAAAAAAGACGAATTTTTTTTTTTATTCGTTTTATTAATATTGCCCATTTAAACGATTTCAACGATCTAAAATGCTTAAATTGCTTATTTTAACAAACAGCACGTTTTGAGGGAATTTCGTTTTTTAAAGCGTAAAACAACATAAAAAGAGAAATTTTTTTTTTTTCGTTTTTTTTTAATTAAATTTTTCCCATTTGAACATTTTAACTCTAAAATGCGAAAATGTATTTTAGCAAAACAGCACGTTTTGAGGGTTTAATCTGCGTTTTAACGCGTAAAAAAAGCATAAAAACAGGGAAATTTTTTTTTATTCGTTTTTTTTTAATATTGCGTCTATTTGAACGGGTTTCAACGATCTAAAATGCTTGAAAATGCTTATTCTAGCAAAACAGCACGTTTTGAGCTTTTTAAACAGCGTTTTTTGGGGTAAAACAACATAAAAACGACGAATTTTTTTTTTCGTTTTTTTTAATTTGCGTCTATTTGAACGATTTCAACGATCGTCGCGAAATACTTATTTTTAGCAAACAGCACGTTTTGAGCTTTTAATCAGCGTTTTTAGACGCGTAAAACAGCATAAAAACGTGAAATTTTATTATTCGTTTTTATTAATATTGCGTCTATTTGAACGATTTCAGCGATACAAAATGCTTGAAAATGCTTATTTTATCAAAACAGCACGTTTGAGCTTTTAATCTGCGTTTTAACGTAAACAGCATAAAACGACGAATTTTTTATTATTCGTTTTTTATTATTAATGCTTCTATTTGAACGATTTCAACGATCACAAAATACTTGAAAATGCTTATTTTAGCAAAACAGCACGTTTGAGCTTTTGTTCGCCGCGTTTTTTAACGCGTAAACAGCATAAAAACGACGGGGTACAGTATTGGTTTATTAATATTGCGCGTCTGTTGAACGGTTCAACGATCTAAAATGCTTGAAAATGCTTATTTTAGCAAAACAGCGCGTTTTTGAGGCTTTAATCTGCGTTTAACGTAAAACGGCGCATAAAATGACGGGTGCAGTATTCGTTTTTATTAAATATTGCTTCTATTTAAACGATTTCAACGATAAAATGCTTGAAAATGCTTATTTTAGCAAAACAGCACGTTTTGAGTTTTTAATCTGCGTTTTAACGCGTAAAACAGCATAAAACGACGAATTTTATTCGTTTTTTATTATGTTAGCTTCTATTTGAACGGTTCAGCAATCTAAATGCTTGAAAATGCTTTATTTAGCAAAACAGCGTTTGAGCTTTTAATCTGCGTTTTAACGTAAAACAGCATAAAACGACGAATTTTTATTATTCGTTTTTATTATTATTTAGCTTCTGTGAACGATTTCCAGCGATCTAAAATAGCGAAAATGCTTATTTAACGCCAGCACGTTTTGAGCTTTAATCTGCGTTTTTAACGCGTAAAACAGCATAAAACGGCAATTTTTATTATTCGTTTTTTTATTAATATTGCGTCTATTTGAACGATTTCAACGATCAAAATGCTTGAAAATACTTATTTAGCAAACAGCCCTTTTGAGCTTTAATCTGCGTTTTAACGCGTAAAACAGCATAAAACGACGAATTTTTATTATTCGACATTAATATTGCTTCTATTTGAACGATTTCCGGCGATCTAAAATAGCGAAAATGCTTATTTTAGCAAAACGGCGACATTCTGCGTTTTAACGCGTAAAACATCATAAAACGACGAAATTTTTTATTATTCGTTTTTTATTAATATTGCGTCTGTTGAACGGTTTCAGCGGTCAAATGCTTGAAAATGCTTATTTTAGCAAAACAGCACGTTTTGAGCTTTTATTCTGCGTTTTTAACGCGTAAAACAGCATAAAAACGACTGAAATTTTTATTATTCGTTTTTATTAATATTGCGTCTATTTGAACGATTTCAACGATCTAAAATGCTTGAAAATGCTTATTTTAGCAAAACAGCACGTTTGGGGGCTTTTGTCGTTTGGCATGACGTAAAGCGGAACGGATGCGTGGTTTTATTATTTTATTTAAACGTTTCGCGTTAAATTGGCGAAAATTTGTGAAACGGCATTTTGGTTTGTCGTTTAGCGCGTAAAGCGGCTGCGTGACGAATTTTTTGTTTGGTTTCGTCATCGCTGTTGAGCGTTTAAGCATTAAAGTGGCGTAGCGCTTTGTGGTAAGCGCGTTTTGGGCTTTAAATCTTTGGTTTAACGTAAAATGACGAAATTTTAATTTGTTTATTGTGCGGGCGTTTCGGCGGTAAAGTGGCGGTCGCTGTTTTGTAAACGTTTTGACTCGTCGCGTTTTGGCGTGAAACAGCGCGAAACGGCCGGTACGTTCTTCGGTTTTGCGTAAATTCTGTTTGGGGCGTTTTAAACGTTGAAATGACGCGTAAAAACAGCACGGTTTGCGATGGTTTAACGCGTAAACGTTTTTAATTTTGTTTATTGTCATTATTTCGCGTTAAGTGGCGTAGCGTTTGTAGGCGCGTTTGTCGGTTTAGCGTGGTGGTTTTGTGTTTATTTGTTTAGGTTTCGCGTCTGAAATGGCGAAATTGCCTTTGGCAAACGGCGTGAGCACAAATGCGGTTTGCGCGCGGCAGCGAAACGTTTTTATTTCGTTTTTGTATGTTGCGCGGGGCGCGTTTCGGCGTTAAAGTAGCGAAAGTATTTGTAAACAGCGCATTTGGGGCTTTGTCGGTTTTCGCGTAAAACATTAAGCGTGATTTTTGTATTGTTTTTGGTAATCGTATCATTTGGTTCCGGCGTTTTAAAATAAATAACTGAAACCGGCGTTTCGTCGGTTTCGCGCAAACGGCGCCAAGCGAACGTTTTAATTAGTTGTTTTGTTGGTATCTTGCGGACGTTTGAGTCGTGCTGGCATGGCGTTTTGGGGCGTCTGGGTTTAACGCGTAAGGCAGCCGCAAAAGCGGTGAAGTTTTTGTATGCGTTTTTGTTTTGGGCGGGTTCGGCGGTCGCGTCTTTTGGCAAAACGGCGTTTTGAGGCAAATGCGTTTAGCATAAAGCGGCGTACGTTTTTTATTTGTTCGGTTTTTATTAATCGTGCGTTATTTGGAACGTTCCGTCAAAATTCAGCGAAAATTAGCGTTTGGCAAACCGGCGTTGGGCTTCGTCGTTTGCGCAGCATAAAGCGGTTTTTATTTGTTCGGTTTTAAATATTGCGCTTTAAACGTTTCAGCAGGTCGTCAGCGTGGCGTTTATAAGCGCATTTAGGCAATCGTTTGCGCGTAGGCAGCGCAAAGCGGGTTACATTATTCGGGCTTTTATTAAATGTTGGCCTGTTTGTTCGTCGAAGTAGCGTCGGCGTTTAGCCGTGGCGTTTGGGCTTTCGTTTGCGTGAACGCTGCGCTGACGGTACCATTCGTTTGGTTTTGTTCATCGTGGGTCTGTTTGAGACGTTCGGGTCAATTAACTTCGCTTAAAAACCGGCGGTTTTGGGGCTTTTGTCGGCGTTTAACGTAAAAACAGCGTAAAACGACGTTTTTTAATTTCGGTTTTTGGTATCGTCATTTGGTGGTTCGCGGTCAAAGTAGCGAAATGCTTCGACAGCAAACAGCGTTTGAGACAATCCGGTTTAACGCTGCAAAACAACGCAAAAGCGACATTTTTATCGTTGTTTTTTATTAATCCATTTGAGACGTTTCGTACGCGTATTTTGGCAAAGCGTTTTGAACTTGCAGCGTTTTATTGGTTTAGCTTTAAACGCGTCTGAAGCCAGC
This sequence comes from Dalotia coriaria, assembly GCF_025399875.1. Lineage (NCBI taxonomy): Eukaryota > Metazoa > Arthropoda > Insecta > Coleoptera > Staphylinidae > Dalotia > Dalotia coriaria. Next base: position 10,087 of record NW_027047087.1, read on the forward strand.
GAAAATGGCAAACGGCACGTTTGGGTTTAACGTAAACAGCATAAACGGACATTTGGTTTTTTATTAATGTTGAACGTTCTTAAATTAACATTTGCCAGGCACGGTTTGTTTAATCTGCGGTTGTACGTAAAACAGCGCCATGACAGTTTATTCGTTTTTGTCTGTTGAACGTTCGATAAATGTGAAAATTCCTTGTTTAGCAAACGCATTTTCGTCTGCGAAACAACCTGCGTGGGCAAATTTTTATGGTTTTTGTGTTGGAGATGCGTGGTAAGAAGCTGGGCTAAATCTTAGTTCGTAGGTAAATTTTCCATTGTGGTTTGTTCATCTTATTCCAGACAGTTTCGTGATGTAAGTTTGGGGCTTCATCCGGTTTTCAACGTAAGGCAATTTTCATTCGTTTCGTTCGATCGTCGCCAAAACGTTTAAACAGCCGAGTACGTTTCAAACGTTTGCGGGTTTCTTCATTCGTTCGATTTGAGGCAACGATTCGGTTCTTTCTTGATCTAAATGCTTATTTAGCATAACAGCGCGTTTGAGGCTTTGTCCGTTTTAACGTGGCAGCAAAACAACAGAAATTTTTATTATACGTTTTTATTTTTATTGCGTCTATTTGAACGATTTCGACGATGTAAAATGCTTAAAAATGCTTATTTTAGTAAAACAGCACGTTTTGAGCTTTAATCTGCGTTTTAACGCGTAAAACAACATAAAACCACAGGGTACTGTTATTCGTTTTTATTAATATTCTTCCTGTTGAACGATTTCAGCGATCTGTCTTGAAAATGCTTACTTTAGCAAAATGAGTACGTTTTGAGCTTTTAATGCTGCGTTAACGCGTAAAACAACATAGGAACGACAATTTTTTATTATTCGTTTTATTAATATTGCGTCTATTTGAGCAATTTCAACGATCTAAAATGCTTGAAAATGCTTATTTTAGCAAAACAGCACGTTTTGAGCTTTGTCGATTTTAACGCCTAAAAACTTTTAATAAAACGACGAATTTTTATTATTCGTTTTATTAATATTGCGTCGTGCGAACGATTTTAACGATCTAAAATGCTTGAAAATGCTTATTTTAACAAAACAGCACGGTTGAGCTTTTAAGCAGCGTTTTAACGCGTAAACAGCGCAAAACAACGAAATTTTTATTATTCGTTTTATTAATATTGCGTCTGTTGAACGATTTCAACGATCTAAAATGCTTGAAAATGCTTATTTTAGCAAAACAGCACGTTTGAGCTTTAATCTGCGTTTTAACGCGTAAAAACAACATAAAAACGACGAATTTTTATTATTCGTTTTTATTATTATTACTTCTATTTGAACGCGATTTCAACGATCTAAAATGCTTGAAAATGCTTATTTTAGCAAAACAGCACGTTTTAGGCTTTTAATCTGCGTTTTTAACGCGTAAAACGGCATAAAACGACGGTACATTATTCGTTTTATTAATATTGCGTCTGTTGAACGATTTCAACGATCTAAAATGCGCGAAAATGCTTATTTTAGCAAAACAGCACGTTTTGAGCTTTGTCTGCGTTTTAACGCGTAAAACAGCATAAAAACGACGAGGAATTTTATTATTCGTTTTTATTAATATTGCGTCTGTTTGAACGGTTCAACGATCTAAAATGCTTGAAAATGCTTATTTTTAGCGAAACGAAAGCACGTTTGAGCTTTATTCTGCGTTTAACGCGTAAAACAGCATAAAAACGACGAAATTTTTATTATTCGTTTTTATTTTTATTAGTCTATTTGAACGATTTCAGCGATCTAAAATGCTTGAAAATGCTTATTTTAGCAAAACAGCACCTTTGAGTTTTTAATCTGCGTTTTTAACGCGTAAAACAGCATAAAACGACGAATTTTTTTTATTATTCGTTTTATTAATATTGCTTCTATTTGAACGATTTTCAACGATCTAAAATGCTTGAAATGCTTATTTTAGCAAAACAGCGTTTTGAGCTTTAATCTGCATTTTAACGCGTAAAACAGCATAAAAACGACGGGGAATTTATTATTCGTTTTATTAATATTGCGTCTATTTGAACGATTTCAATGATGCAAAATGCTTGAAAATGCTTATTTTAGCAAAACAGCACGTTTGAAGGCTTTAATCTGCGTTTTAACGAGTAAACAGCATAAAACGACGAATTATTTATTATTCGTTTTTTATTAATATTGCGTCTATTTGAACGATTTCAACGATCTAAATGCTTGAAAAGTACTTTATTTTTAGCAAAACATAGCACGTTTTGAACTTTAATCTGCGTTTTAACGCGTAAAACAGCTTTATAAAACGACGAATTTTTATTATTCGTTTTTATTAATATTGCTTCTATTTGAACGATTTCCAACGATCTAAAATGGCGAAAATGTATTTATTTTAGCAAAACAGCACGTTTGAGCTTTTAATCGTTTAAGGCGTAAAGCAGCATAAAACGACGAATATTTTATAATTCGTTTTTTATTAATATTGCTTCTATTTGAACAATTTCAACGATCTAAAATGCTTGAAAATGCTTATTTTTTAAAACAGCACGTTTTGAGCTTTAATCTGCGTTTTAACGCGTAAAAAAACTAACATAAAACGACGAATTTTTATTATTCGTTTTTATTAATATTGCGTCTCTTTGAACGATTTCAACGATCTAAAATGCTTGAAAATGCTTATTTTTAGCATAACAGCACGTTTTGAGCTTTAATCTACGTTTTAACGCGTAAAACAACATAAACGACGGGGAATTTTTGATATACGTTTTATTTTTTATTGCGTCTATTTGAACGGTTTCGACGATGTAAAATGCTTAAAAATGCTTATTTTACTTAAAACGCGTTTTGAGCTTTTAATCTGCGTTTAACGCGTAAAACAGCATAAAACCACGAATTTTTTATTATTCGTTTTTATTAATATTGCTTCTATTTGAACGATTTCAGCGATCTATAGTAGCGAAAATGCTTATTTTAGCAAAATAGTACGTTTTGAGCTTTAATCTGCGTTTTAACGCGTAAAACAGCATAGGAACGACGAATTTTTTATTATTCGTTTTATTAATATTGCGTCTATTTGAACGATTTCAACGATCTAAAATGCTTGAAAATGCTTATTTTAGCAAAACAGCACGTTTTGAGCTTTTAATCTGCGTTTTAACGCGTAAAACAGCATAAAACGACGAAATTTTATTATACGTTTTTATTTTATTGCGTCTATTTGAACGATTTCGACGATGTAAAAATGCTTAAAAATGCTTATTTTAAAACAAAACAGCACGTTTTGAGCTTTTTAAACTGCGTTTTAACGCGTAAAACAGCATAAAAACCACGAATTTTTATTATTCGTTTTTATTAATATTGCGTCTATTTGAACGATTTCAACGATCTAAAAAAGCTTGAAAATGCTTTTTTTTAAAACAAAACAGCACGTTTTGAGCTTTTAATCTGCGTTTTTAAAGCGTAAAAACAGCAAAAATGACGAATTTTTTATTTCGTTTTATTAATATTGTTCATTTAAACGATTTCAACGATCTAAAAAAGCTTTGGGAAAGCTTTTTTTGAAAACAGCAGTTTTGAGCTTTAATCTGCGTTTAACGCGTAAACAGCATAAAGACGAATTTTATTATTCGTTTTATTAATATTTGCTTCTATTTTGAACGATTTCAACAATCTAAAATGCTTGAAATGCTTATTTTAGCAAAAAAAGCACGTTTGAAACTTTTTAAATTGCGTTTTAACGCGTAAAACAAGCATAAAAACGACGAAATTTTATTATTCGTTTTTATTAATATTGCGTCTATTTAAGATTTCAACGATTAAAATGCTTGAAAATGCTTATTCTAGCAAAACAGCACGTTTTGAACTTTAATCAGCGTTTTAACGCGTAAAACAGCATAAAACGACGAATTTATTATTCGTTTTTATTAATATTGCGTCTATTTGAACGATTTCAACGATCTAAAAAAGCTTGAAAATGCTTATTTTAACAAAACAGCACGTTTTGAGCTTTAATCAGCGTTTTAACGCGTAAAACAGCATAAAACGACGATTTTTATTATTCGTTTTTATTAATATTGCTTCTATTTGAACGATTTCAACGAATCTAAAATGCTTGAAAATGCTTATTTTAGCAAAACAGCACGTTTTGAGCTTTAATCTGCGTTTTAACGCGTAAAACAGCATAAAAAGACGAATTTTTTATTATTCGTTTTTATTAATATTGCTTCTATTTGAACGATTTCAACGATCTAAAATGCTTGAAAATGCTTATTTTAGCAAAACAGCACGTTTTGAGCTTTAATCTGCGTTTTAACGCGTAAAACAGCATAAAAACGACAATTTTTATTATTCGTTTTTATTAATATTGCGTCTATTTGAACGATTACAACGATGTAAATGCTTGAAATGTTTACTTTAGCAAAACAGCACGTTTTGAGCTTTAATCTGCGTTTTAACGCGTAAAACAGCATAAAAACGACGAATTTTTATTATTCGTTTTATTAATATTGCTTTATTTGAACGATTTCAACGATCTAAAATGCTTGAAAATGCTTATTTTACAAAACAGCACGTTTTGAGCTTTAATCTGCGTTTTAACGCGTAAAACAGCATAAAACGACCAATTTTTTATTATTCGTTTTTATTAATATTGCTTATTTAAACGATTTCAAGCGATCTAAAATGCTTGAAAATGCTTATTTTAGCAAAACAGCACGTTTTGAGTTTAACGCGTTTAACGCGTAAAACAGCATAAAACGACGAATTTTTATTATTCGTTTTTATTAATATTGCTTCTTTTGAACGATTTCACGATCTAAAATGCTTGAAAATGCTTATTTTACAAACAGCACGTTTTGAGCTTTAATCTGCGTTTTAACGCGTAAACAGCATAAAACGACGAATTTTTATTATTCGTTTTTATTAATATTGCGTATATTTGAACGATTTCGCGATCTAAAATACTTGAAAATGCTTATTTTAGCAAAACAGCACGTTTGAGCTTTAATCTGCGTTTTAACGCGTAAAACAGCATAAAACGACGAATTTTTATTATTCGTTTTTATTAATTGCGTCTATTTGAACGATTTACGATTTAAAAAGCTTAAATTCTTTTTTGCAAAACAGCATTTGAATTTTAATCTGCGTTTTAACGCGTAAAACAGCATAAAACGCGAATTTTATTATTCGTTTTTATTGTATTTCTATTTGAACGATTTAACGATTAAATGTTAAAATAGCTATTTTAGCAAAAACACGTTTTGAGCTTAATCTGCGTTTTAAGCGTAAAAAATAAAAACGACGAAATTTTTTTATTTTTATTAAATTGCGTCTATTTAACTTTCAACGATCTAAAATGCTTTGAAAATGCTTTTTTAAGCAAAACAGCACGTTTGAATTTTAATCTGCGTTTTAACGCTAAAAAGCATAACAAATTTTTATTGTTTTTATTAATATTGCGTCTATTTAAATTTCAAGTCTAAAATGCTTGAAAAGCTTATTTTAAAACAGCACGTTTATTTATTCTGCGTTTTAACGCGTAAAACAGCATAAAAACGACGAAATTTTATATCGTTTTTATTTTTATTAGTCATTTGAAATTTCAACGATCAAAATCTTGAAAATGCTTATTTTAGCAAAACCCTTTTAATGTTTTAACTGCTTTTAACGCGTAAAAAAACGAATTAATTTTTATTAATGTTTTTATTAATATTGCTTCTATTTAACGATTTCAAATCTAAAATGCTTAATATGCTATTTTACAAACAGCGTTTTGAGTTAAATCTGCATTTTAACGCGAAAACAGCATAAAAAACGATTTTTAATTCGTTTTATTAATAATTTTTTAAATTCTTTTAAAATTGAAAATGCTTTATTTTGAAAACAGCGTTTAATTTAAAATTTTTTAAAAGAGTTTAAATTAACATTTAAACGGTAATAAATTAACGATTATTTTATAATGCGTCTATTTGAACTATTTAACGATCTAAAGCTGAAAAGCTTATTTTAGCAAAACACGTTTTAGCTTATTCTGCGTTTCGCGTAAACAGCATAAAAACGACGAATTTTTATTATTTTTTTATTAATATTCTTCTATTTGAACGATTTCACGATCTAAAATGCTTGAAAATGCTTATTTTAGCAAACAGCACGTTTTGAGCTTTAATCTGCGTTTTAAGGGGTAAAACAGCATAAAACGACAAATATTTTATAATTCTTTTTTTTTAATTTCTTCTATTTGAACGTTTCAACGATCTAAAATGCTTAAAAAAGCTTATTTTGAAACACACGTTTTGAGCTTTAATCTGCTTTTAACGCGTAAAACAATAAAATTTGAATATTTTTTAATATTCGTTTTTATTAATATTGCTTTTAAATTTCAACGATCTAAAATCTTGATAATCTGTATTTTACGCAAACAGTTTTGAGCTTTTAATCTCGTTTTTAAAATGCTTATTAAAAGATAAATTTTTATATGCTTTTTTATCTTTTTTAGCAAAAGGGGATTTAATGTTTCAAAATCGCTTTGACAAAACAGTTTTGAGTTTTAATTGCGTTTTTACGCGTAAAACAGCATAAAACCTGAAAATTTTTAATACGTTTTGAAATTTTCTATTTGAAAATATCATAAATGCTTTAAATTCTTATTTTAGCAAAATTACTTTTATTTAAACTGCGTTTTAACGCTAAAAGCTTGAACGAAATTTTAAAATTCATTTTATTTATTCTCTTTTGAACAATTCAGCATAAACGATTTAAATCTTATTTTGAAAACTTGCATTTGAAGCTTTAAAATCTGCGTTTAACGCGTAAAACAGCATAAAAGCGAATTTTGATTTTTTATTAATATTGCGTCTATTGAACGATTTCAACATCTAAAATGCTTAAATGCTTTATTTTAGCAAAACAGCATTTTGATTAATCTGTTTTAACGCAAAAAGCATGAAATGACGAATTTTTATTATTTTTATTAAATTTTCTATTTAAATCGATTTAATCTAAAATTTGAATCTTTTATTTTAGCAAAATGCTAGCAGTTTTGAGCTTTAATCTGCGTTTTGAGCGTTAAACAGCATAAAACGCGAAATTTATTATTCGTTTTTTTTAATATTCTTTTTTGAACGATTTCAACAATCAAAATGGAAAAAAGCTTTTTAGCAAAACAGCACGTTTTGAGCTTTAATCTGCGTTTAACGCGTAAAACACATAAAAAAGCAAATTTTTTTTTATTCGTTTTTTTTAATATTGCGTCTATTTGAACGATTTCACGATCCAAAAAGCTTGAAAATGCTTATTCTAGCAAAACAGCACGTTTTGAGCTTTCGGTTTTTGCGTAAAAACCCGACGAATTTTTATTTTCGTTTTATTAAATTTTATTTGAAAAGATTTCACGATCTAAAATGCTTAAATGCTTATTTTACAAAAACCGTTTTTAGCTTTAATCAGCGTTTTT
>NW_027047088.1:0-17531 GCF_025399875.1 Dalotia coriaria
GGCCCTTTTTTTTTTTCCGTTTTTTGCCAAAACGGTTTTCTAAAAAATTTTTTTTTAAAAAAAAACCCCTTTAAAAAAATTTAAAAAAAAAAAAAAATTTTTTAAAAAAAAATTTTTTTTTTAAAAATTTTTTTTAAAAGGGGGTTTTTAAAAAAAATTTTTTTTTTAAAAATTTTTGTTTTTTAAAAAAATTTTTTTTCCAAAAAAAAAAATTTTTTTTTTTTTAAAATTTTTTTAAAAACCCCCGGTTTTCCAAAAAAATTTAAAAAAATTTTTTCAAAAAAAAAAAACCTTTTTTTAAAAAAAAAAAATTTTTGGGGTTTTTTTTTTTTAAAAGGAAAATTTCCCTTTTTTCTGTTTTTGCCAAAAAAAAAAAAAAATTTTTTTTTTTTTAAAAAAAAATTTTTTTTTTTTTAAAAAAAAAAAAAAAGCTTTTTTAAAAAAAAAAAACCCTTTTTTTTTCTTTAAAAAAAAAAATTTAAAAGGTTTTTTTTAAAAAAAATTTTTAAAAAAAAAAAAAATTTTTTTTGGGTTTTTAAAAAAAAAAAAAAAAACCCCTTTTTTTTTTTTTTTTAAAAGGTTAAAACGTTCCTTTTTAAAAAAAAAAAAAAAAAAATTTGTTTTTTTTCCCAAAATTTTTAAAAAAGGGTTTAAAAAAATTTTTTTTTTGTTTTTTTTTCCCCCCAAAAAAAAAAAAACCCTTTTTAAAAAAAAATTTTAAAAAATTTTTTTTGTTTTTGTTTTAAAAAAAAAAAAAAAGAAAAAAATTTTTTTTTAAAAAAATTTTTTTTTAAAAAAAAAATTTAAAAACCTTTTTAAAAAAAAAAAATTTTAAAAATTTTTTTTTTTTTTAAAAAATTTTTAAAAAAAAAAAAGGGTTTTTTTAAATTTTTGGTTTTGGGTTTGGGGTTTAAAAAAAATTTTTTAAAAAAAAAAAAAGGTTTTTTTTTTTTTCCAAAAAAAAAAAAAATAAAAAAAAATTTTTTTTTTTTAAATTTTTTCCTTTTTTAAACCCCCAAAAAAAAAATTTTTAAAAAAAAAAAATTTTAAAAAAAAGGGGGGTTTTTCCCCAAAAAAAAAAAGGGAAAAAAAATTTTTTTTTTTTTAAATTTTAAAAAAATTTTTTTTAAAAAATTTTTTTTTAAAAAAAAAAAAGTTTTTAAAATTTTTTTTTTTAAAAAAATTTTTTTTAAAAAAAAAAAAAACCCCTTTTTTTTTTTCCTTTTAAAAAAAAATTTAAAAAATTCTTTTTAAAAAAAAAAAACCTTTTTTAAAAATTTTTTTAAAGGAAAATTTTTAAAAAAAATTAAAAAAACCCCTTTTTTGCTTTTTTTTTTTAAAAAAATTTTTTAAAAAAAAATTTAAAAAAATTTTTTAAAATTTTTTTTTTTTTTTTAAAAAAAGGAAAATTTAAAAAAAAAACCCTTTTTTTTCTTTTTCCTTTTTAAAAAAAGGGGGTTAAAACCCTTTTTTTTAAAAGATCGTTGAAATCGTTCAAATAAACAATATTAATAAAAAACGAATGGCAAAATTCGTTGTTTTTATGCTGTTTACGCGTTAAAACGCAGATTAAAACTCAAAACGATGCTGTTTTGCTAAAATAAGCATTTTCAAGCATTTTAGATCGATTTGTCGTTCAAATAGACGCAATAAAATAAAAACGAATAATAAAAATTTCGTCGTTTTTATGCTGTTTTTACGCGTTAAAACGCAGATTAAACTCAAAACGCTGTTTTGCTAAAATAAAGCATTTTTCAAGCATTTTAGATCGTTGAAATCGTTCAAATAGAAACGTAGTAATAAAAACGAATAATAGAAAAATTCGTCATTTTATGCTGTTTTACGCGTTAAAACGCAGATTAAAAGCTCAAAACGTGCTGTTTTGCTAAAATTAGCATTTTCAAGCACATTTTAGATCGTTGAAATCGTTCAAATAGACGCAATAAAAATAAAAACGAATAATAAAATTTCGTCGTTTTTTGTGCTGTTTACGCGTTAAAACGCAGAATAAAGCTCAAAACGTGCTGTTTTTTGCTAAAATAAGCATTTTCAAGCATTTTAGATCGTTGAAATCGTTCAAATAGACGCAATAATGGCAAAAACGAACAATAAAAATTTCGTCGTTTTTATGCTGTTTTTACGCGTTAAAAGGCAGATTAAAGCTCAAAACGTGCTGTTTTGCTAGCTATAAGCATTTTCAAGCGGCATTTTGAATCGTTGAAATCGTTCAAATAGAAGCAATATTAATAAAACGAATAATAAAAATCGTCGTTTTTATGCTGTTTTACGCGCGTTAAAACGCAGATTAAAGCTCAAAACGTGCTGTTTTTGCTAAAATAAGCTTTCCAGCATTTTAGATCGTTGAAATCGTTCAAATAGAAGCAATATTAATAAAAACGAATAATAAAAATTTCGTCGTTTTTGTGCTGTTTTACGCGCGTTAAACGCAGATTAAAACTCAAAACGTGCTGTTTTGCTAAAATAAAGCATTTTCAAGCATTTTAGATCGTTGAAATCGTTCCAAATAGACCCAGCGGCTAATAAAACGAATAATAAAAAAATTCGTCGTTTTTATGCTGTTTTACGCGTTAAAACGCAGATGAAAGCTCAAAACGTGCTGTTTTTTTTGCTAAATAGAGCATTTTCAAGCATTTTAGATCGTTGAAATCGTTCAAATAGAAGCAATATTAATAAAAACGAATAATAAAAAATTTATCGTTTTATGCTGTTTACAAGTTAAAACGCAGATTAAAGCTCAAAACGTGGTTTTGTTAAAATAAGCATTTTCAGAATTTTAGATCGTTGAAATCGTTCAAATAGAAGCAATATTAATAAAAACAGGCATAAAAATCGTTGTTTTATGCCGTTTTACGCGTTAAAACGCAAATTAAAGCTCAAAACGTGCTGTTTTTGCTAAAATAAGCATTTTCAAGCATTTTAGATCGTTGCAATCGTTCAAATAGACGCAATATTAATAAAAACGAATAATAAAAATTTCGTCGTTTTTATGCTGTTTTTACGCGTTAAAATGCAGATTAAAGCTCAAAACGTGCTGTTTTGCTAAAATAAGCATTTTCAAGCATTTTTAGATCGTTGAAATCACGTTCAAAATGAATCCAGTAATAAAAACGAATAATAGAAAATTCATTCGACATGCTGTTTTACGAGTTAAAACGCAGATTAAAGCTCAAAACGTGCTGTTTGTTAAAATAAGCATTTTCCGACATTTTAGATCGTTGGGAAATCGTTCCAGAAATAGAAGCAATATTAATAAAACGAATAATAAAAATTCGTCGTTTTATGCTGTTTTACGCATTAAAACGCAGATTAAAACTCAAAACGTGCTGTTTTGCAAAATAAGCATTTTCAAGCATTTTAGATCACGTTGGGAAATCGTTTCAAATAGACGCAATATTAATAAAAACGAATAATAAAAAATTTCGTCGTTTTATGCTGTTTTACGCGTTGAAACGCAGATTAAGCTCAAAACATTGCTGTTTTGCTAAAATAAGCATTTTCCAAGCATTTTAGATCGTTGAAATCGTTCAAATAGAAGCAATATTAACCAAAACGAATAATAAAAATTCGTCGTTTTTATGCGCATTTTACGCGTTAAAACGCAGATTAAACTCAAAACGTGCTGTTTTGCTAAAATAAGCATTTTCAAGCGTGCGAATCTTTGAAATCGTTCAAATAGGCGCAATAAAAACAAAAGCGAATAATAAAAATTTCGTCGTTTTATGCTGTTTTACGCGCGTTAAAACGCAGAGATAAGAAAGCTCAAAACGTGCTGTTTTTTGCTAAGTAAAGCATTTTCAAGCATTTTAGATCGTTGAAATCCCTCACGTTTAAATAGACGCAATATTAATAGAAACGAATAATAAAAATTTCGTCGTTTTTATGCTGTTTTACAGTTAAAACGCAGATTAAAATAAAACGTGTGCTGTTTTTGTTAAAATAAGCATTTTCAAACATTTTAGATCGTTGAAATCGTTCAAATAGAAGCAATAGTAATAAAAACGAATAATAAAAAAATTCGTAATTTTATGCTGTTTTACGCGTTAAATGCAGATTAAAGCTCAAAACGTGCTGTTTTGCTAAAATAAAGCATTTTCAAGCATTTTAGTCGTTGAAATCGTTTCAAATAGACGCAATATTAATAAAACGAATAATAAAAATTTCGTCGTTTTTTATGCTGTTTACGCGTTAAAACGCAGATTAAAGCTCAAAACGTGCTGTTTTGCTAAAATAAAGCATTTTGGCATTTTTAGATCGTTGAAATCGTTCAAATAGAAGCAATATTAATAAAAACGAATAATAAAATTCGTCGTTTTTATGCTTTGTTTACGCGTTAAAACGCAGATTAAAGCTCAAAACGTGCTGTTTTGCTAAAATAAGCATTTTCAAGCATTTTTAGATCGTTGAAAGTCGTTCAAATAGACGCAATAAAAATAAAAAACGAGGTAAATAAAAAATTTCGTCGTTTTTATGCTGTTTACGCGTTAAACGCAGAATAAAGCTCAAAACGTGCTGTTTTGCTACAAAATAAGCATTTTCAAGCATTTTAGATCACGTTGAAATCGTTCAAAATAGACGCAATAAAATAAAAAACGAATAATAAAGAATTTCGTCGTTTTATGCTGTTTTACGCGTTAAAACGCAGAATAAAAGCTCAAAACGTGCTGTTTTAACAAAATAAGCATTTTCAAAGCATTTTTAGATCGGTAATCGTTCGATAGACGCAATATTAATAAAAAACGAATAATAAAAATTCGTCGTCACGTTTTTTATGCTGTTTTCGCGTTAAAACGCAGTTAAAACTCAAAACGTGCTGTTTTTGCTAAAATAACATTTTCAAGCATTTTTAGATCGTTGAAATCGTTCAAATAGAAGCAATATTAATAAAAAACGAATAATAAAAATTTCGTCGTTTTTATGCTGTTTTACGCGTTAAAACGCAGAATAAAGCTCAAAACGATGCGTTTTGCTAAAATAAACATTTTCAAGCATTTTAGATCGTTGAAATCACGTTCAAATAGACGCAATATTAATAAAAACGAATAATAAAAAATTCGTCGTTTTTTTATGCTTTTTACATTAAAACGCAGATTAAAAGCTCAAAACGTGCTGTTTTGCTAATATAAAGCATTTTCATGCATTTTAGATCGTTGAAATCGTTCAAATAGAGCTATATTAATAAAACGGAATAATAAAAATTTCGTCGCGTTTTTTTATGCTGTTTTCACGCGTTAAAACGCAGATTAAAATAGAAACGCTGTTTTGCTAAAATAAACATTTTTCAAGCATTTTAGATCGTTGAAATCGTTCAAATAGAAGCAATATTAATAAAAACGAATAATAAAATTTCGTCGCGTTTTATGCTGTTTTACGCGTTAAAACGCAGATTAAAGCTCAAAACGTGCTGTTTTGCTGAAATAAACATTTTTCAAAGCATTTTAGATCGTTGAAATCGTTCAAATAGACGCAATAAAAATAAAAAACGAATAATAAAAAGGGAATTTCATCGTTTTATGCTGTTTTACGCCGTTAAAACGCAGAATAAAGCTCAAAACGTGCTGTTTTGCTAAAATAAACATTTTCAAGCATTTTAGATCACGTTGAAATCGTTCAAATAGACGCAATATTAATAAAAAACGAATAATAAAAAATTTCAAAATGCGCATGCTGTTTTACGCGTTAAAACTGCAGATTAAAGCTCAAAACGTGCTGTTTGCTAAAATAATCCTTTTCAAGCATTTTAGATCGTTGAAATCCGTTCAAAATGGAAACTTAATATTAAATAAAACACGGAATAATAAAAATTCGTCGTTTTATGCTGTTTACGCGTTAAAACGCAGATTAAGCTCAAAACATTGTGCTGTTTTGCTAAAAATAAAGCATTTTCAAGCATTTTTAGATCTTTGAAGTCGTTCGAATAGACGCAGCCAAAAATAGAAAACGAATAATAAAATTTCGTCGTTTTTATGCTGTTTTACGCCTTAAAACGCAGAATAAAGCTCAAAACGTGCTGTTTTGCTAAAATAAGCATTTTCAAGCATTTTAGATCGTTGAAATCGTTCAAATAGACGCAGTAATGACAAAAACGAATAATTAAAATTTCGTCGTTTTATACCAGTTTACGAGGTTAAAACGCAGATTAAAGCTCAAAACGTGCTGTTTTGTTAAAATAAGCATTTTCAAACATTTTAGATCGTTGAAATCGTTCAAATAGAAACAATATTAATAAAAACGAATAATAAAAATTCGTCGTTTTATGCTGTTTTACGCGTTAAAACGCAGATTAAAGCTCAAACGTGCTGTTTTTGCTAAAATAAGCATTTTCAAGCGTTTTAGATCGTTGAAATCGTTCAAATAGACGCAATATTAATAAAAACGAATAACAAAAATTTCGTCGTTTTATGCTGTTTTACGCGTTAAAACGCAGATTAAAGCTCAAAACGTGCTGTTTTTGCTACGGAAATAAGCATTTTCAAGCATTTTTAGGTCGTTGGAAATCCGTTCAAATAGACGCAATAAAAATGAAAAACGAATAATAAAAATTTCGTCGTTTTATGCTATTTTACGCGTTAAAACGCAGAATAAAGCACAAAACGTGCTGTTTTGCACAAAATAAGCACATTTTCAAGCATTTTAGATCGTTGGAAATCACGTTCAAATAGACGGAATAAAAATAAAAACGGAGTAATAAAAAATTTCATTCGTTTTATGCTGTTTTACGCGTTAAAACGCAGGGGAATAAAGCTCAAGAACGTGCTGTTTTGCTAAAATAAGCATTTTTCAAGCATTTTAGATCGTTGAAATCGTTCAAGCGAAGCAATAGTAATAAAAACGAATAATAAAGAAATTTCGTCGTTTTATGCTGTTTTACGCGTTAAAACGCAGATTAAAGCTCAAAACGTGCTGTTTTGCTAAAATAAGCATTTTCAAGCATTTTAGATCGTTGAAATCGCTCAAATAGACGCAATATTAATAAAAACGGAATAATAAAAAATTCGACGTTTTTATGCTGTTTTACGAGTTAAAACGCAGATTAAAAGCTCAAAACGTGCTGTTTTGTTAAAATAAGCATTTTCAAGCATTTTAGATCGTTGAAATCGTTCAAATAGAAGCATTATTAATAAAAACGAATAATAAAAAAAATCGTCCTTTTATGCTGTTTGCGCGTTAAACGCAGATTAAAGCTCAAAACGTGCTGTTTTGCTAAAATAAGCATTTTCAAGCATTTTTAGATCGTTGAAATCGTTCAAATTTAAGACGCAATATTAATAAAAACGAATAATAAAAATTTCGTCGTTTTTTATGCTGTTTTACGCGTTTAAACGCAGATTGAAGCTCAAAACGTGCTGTTTTGCTAAAATAAGCATTTTCAAGCATTTTAGATCGTTGAAATCGTTCAAATAGACGCAATAAAAATAAAAACGAATAATAAAAATTTCGTCGTTTTATGCTGTTTTCGCGTTAAAAACGCAGAATAAAGCTCAAAACGTGCTGTTTTGCTAAAATAAAAGCATTTTCAAGCATTTTTAAGATCGTTGAAATCGTTCAAATAGACGCAATAATATTAATAAAAACGAATAATAAAAATTTCGTCGTTTTATGCTGTTTTTACGCGGCTTCAAATAGAAGCAATATTAATAAAAACGAATAATAAAAATTTCGTCGTTTTTTATGCTGTTTTACGCGTTAAACGCAGATTAAAACTCAAAACGTGCTGTTTTGCTAAAATAAAGCATTTCAAGCATTTTAGATCGTTGAAATCGTTCAAATAGACGTAATATTAATAAAAACGAATAATAAAAATTCGTCGTTTTTTTATGCTGTTTTACGCGTTAAAACGCAGATTAAAACTCAAAACGTGCTGTTTTGCTAAAATATAAAGCATTTTCATGCATTTTAGATCGTTGAAATCGTTCAAATAGAAGCAATATTAATAAAAAACGAATAATAAAAATTTCGTCGTTTTGGCCAACGTTTTACGCGTTAAAACGCCGTTAAAGCTCAAAACGTGCTGTTTTGCACAAAATAAAGCATTTTCAAGCATTTTAGATCGTTAAAATCGTTCAAATAGAAGCAATATTAATAAGAAACGAATAATAAAAATTTCGTCGTTTTATGCTGTTTTACGCGTTAAAGCGCAGATTAAAGCTCAAAACGTGCTGTTTAGCTAAAATAAGCATTTTCAAAGCGATCGTTGAAATCGTTCAAATAGACGCAATAAAATAAAAACGAATAAAAAAAAATTTCGTCGTTTTATATGTTTTTTTACGCGTTAAAACGCAGAATAAAGCTCAAAACGTGCTGTTTTGCTAAAATAAGCATTTTCAAGCATTTTAGATCGTTGAAATCGTTCAATAGACGCAATATTAATAAAAACGGAATGGCCAAAAATTTCGTCGTTTTTATGCTGTTTTACGCCTTTAAAACGCAGATTAAACTCAAAACGTGCTGTTTTGCTAAAATAAAGCATTTTTCAAGCATTTTAGATCGTTGAAATCGTTCAAATAGACGCAATATTAATAAAAACGAATAATAAAAATTCGTCGTTTTTATGCTGTTTGCCCGTAAACGCAGATTAAAGCTCAAAACGTGCTGTTTGCTAAAATAAAGCATTTTCAAGCATTTTAGATCGTTGAAATCGTTCAAATACGGCAATAATGGCAAAACCAATAATAAAAATTTATCGTTTTATGCTGTTTTACGAGTTAAAACGCAGATTAAAGCTCAAAACGTGCTGTTTTGTTAAAATATGCATTTTCAAGCATTTTAGATCGTTGAAATCATTTCAAATAGAAGCAATAATAAAAACGAATAATAAAAATTACTTTCGTCGTTTTTATGCCTGTTTTCCGCGTTAAAACGCAGAATAAAGCTCAAAACGTGCTGTTTTGGCACAAAATAAAAGCATTTTCAAGCATTTTAGATCGTTGAAATCGTTTCAAATAGACGCAATATTAATAAAAACGAATAATAAAAATTTCGTCGTTTTTATGCTGTTTTACGCGTTAAAACGCAGATTAAAGCTCAAAACGTGCTGTTTGCTAAAATAAGCATTTTCAAGCATTTTAGATCGTTGAAATCGTTCAAATAGACGCAATATTAATAAAAACAGAATAATAAAATTCGTCGTTTTTATGCTGTTTTTACGCGTTAAAACGCAGATTAAAGCCAAAACGTGCTGTTTTTTGCTAAAATACCAAGCATTTTCAAGCATTTAGATCGTTGAAATCGTTCAAATAGAAGCAATATTAATAAAAACCAATAATAGGGTATCGTTTTTATACTTTTGTTTTACGGTTAAAACGCAGATTAAAACTCAAAACGTGCTGTTTTTATTTAAAATATGCATTTTCAAGCATTTTAGATGTTTGAAATCGTTTAAATAGAAGCAATATTAATAAAAACGAATAATAAAAATTCGTCGTTTTTATGCTGTTTTGCGCGTTAAAACGCAGATTAAAACTCAAAACGTGCTGTTTGCTAAAATAAAGCATTTTCAAGCATTTTAGATCGCTGAAATCGTTCAAATAGACGCAATAAAAATAAAAACGAATAATAAAATTTCGTCGTTTTATGCCGTTTTACGCGTTAAAACGCATAATGTAAAAGCCCGTACAAAACGTGCTGTTTTGCTAAAATAAGCATTTTCGCTATTTTGGACGATGAAACGTTCAAATAGACGCAATATTAATAAAAAACGAATAATAAAAAAATTCGTCGTTTTATAGCTGTTTTACGCGTTAAAAAACGCAGATTAAAAGCTCAAAACGTGCTGTTTTGGTTAAAATAAGCATTTTCAAGCATTTTAGATCGTTGAAATCGTTCAAATAGAAGCTAATATTAATAAAACGAATAATGTACCTCGTCGTTTTTATGCTGTTTTACGCGTTAAAACGTAATAAAAGCTTTCCTCAAACGCCGTTTTGCTGCTAAAATGCTACGAAGCATTTTAGATCGTTGAAATCGTTCAAATAGACGCAATATTAATAAAAACGAATAATAAAAAAATTCGTCGTTTTTATGTTTTTACGCGTTAAAAACGCAGATTAAAGCTCAAAACGTGCTGTTTTGCTAATATAAGCATTTTCATGCATTTTAGATCGTTGAAATCGTTCAAATAGAAGTTATATTAATAAAAACGAATAATGTTCTCGTCGTTTTATGCTGTTTTACGCGTTAAAAACGCAGATTGTGTGCTCAAAAAACGTGCTGTTTTGCTAAAATAAGCATTTTCGGGCATTTTAGATCGCTGGAAATCGTTCAAATAGAAGCAATATTAATAAAAACGAATAATAAAATTTCGTCGTTTTATGCTGTTTTACGCGTTAAAACGCAGATTAAAGCTCAAAACGTGCTGTTTCGCTAAAAGGCATTTTCAAGCATTTGTGATCGTTGAAATCGTTCAAATAGACGCACAAAAATAAAACGAATAATAAAAATTTCATCGTTTTTATGCTGTTTTACGCGTTAAAACGCAGAATAAAAGTCTGCAAAACGTGCTGTTTTGCTAAAAATAAGCATTTTCAAGCATTTTAGATCGTTGAAATCGTCTTCAAATAGACGCAAATATTAATAAAAACGAATAATAAAATTTCGTCCTTTTATGCTGTTTTACGCGTTAAAACGCAGATTAAAAGCTCAAAAACGTGCTGTTTTGCTAAAAATAATCCTTTTCAAGCATTTTAGATCGTTGAAATCGTTCAAATAGAAGCAACATTAATAAAAACGAATAATAAAAAAATTGCGTTTTTTTGCTGTTTTACGCGTTAAAAAGCAGATTAAAGCTCAAAACGTGCTGTTTTGCTAAAATAAGTTTTTGCCGTTTTGATGTTTAAACGTTTTAAAAGACGAAATTAATAAAAACGAATAACAAAAAATTTGCCCTTTTTTTGTTTTTTTACGCGTTAAAAAAATTTAAAACTCAAAAAGTGCTGTTTTTCTAAAAAAAAGCATTTTTCCAACAAGATCGTTGAAATCGTTAAAAGACGCAATAAAAAAGAAAAAAGAAAAAAAAAAATTTCGTCGTTTTATGTTTTTTTACGCGTTAAAACGCAGAATAAAGCACAAAACGTGCTGTTTTTCTAAAAAAAAGCATTTTTTAATTTAACGGGAAATCGTTAAATAGACGGAATAAAAAAAAAACGAATAATAAAAAATTTCGCCCTTTTTATGCCGCTCTTACGCGTTAAAACGAATGCTCAAAAAGGCTGTTTTTCTAAAATAAGCATTTTTGCCCTTTTTTGATCGCTGGGAAAACGTTCAAAAAAAAGCAATAAATTTAAAAAAAAAAAATAAAATTTCGTCGTTTTATGCTGTTTTACCCCGTTAAAAAGCAGATTAAAGCTCAAAAAGGGTGTTTTGCTTTAAGCATTTTTAAGCATTTTAACCCTTGAAATCGCTCAAATAGAAAGCAATATTAATAAAACGAATAATAAAAAAAATTCGACGTTTTTGGGGCCGTTTTACGAGTTAAAAAAGCAGATTTGCCCAAAACGTGCTGTTTTGTTAAAATAAGCATTTTCAAGCATTTTAGATCGTTGAAACCCTTCCCCAAAAAGAAGCAAATTTAAAAAAAACGAATAATAAAAAAAAACGCCCCTTTTGGGTGTTTTACGCGTTAAAAAGCAGATTTGGCCCCCAAAACGTGCTGTTTTGCCAAAATAAGATTTTCAAGCATTTTTGGGTCGTTGAAACCCTTCAAACAGACGCAAATTTTAAAAAAAACGAATAATAAAAAATTTTTGCCCCTTTTATGCCGTTTTACGCGTTTAAACGCAGATTGAAGCCCCCAAAAAGTGCTGTTTTGCTAAAATAAGCATTTTCAAGCATTTTAGATCGTTGGGAAAACGTTCAACCCGACGCAAAAAAATAAAAAAAGAATAATAAAAATTTTGCCCTTTTTGGGGTTTTACGCGTTAAAACGCAGAATAAAGCCCCAAACGGCTGTTTTGCTAAAATAACATTTTTTAACATTTTTTGATCGTTGAAATGTTCAAATAGACGCAAATTAATAAAAAAAAAAAATAAAAATTTCGTCGTTTTTTTGCTGTTTTACGCGTTAAAACGGGATTAAAGCTCAAAAAAGGTTTTGCTAATAAAGCATTTTTGCATTTTAGACCGGGAAAGTTCCAAAAAAGGGGTTTTAAAAAAAAACAAAAAAATTTTCGTTTTTATGTTTTTTTACGCGTTAAAACGCAGATTGCCAAAACGGGGGTTTTGCCCAAAAAGCTTTTGCCCCTTTTAAACGTTTAAATCGTTAAATAGACGTAATATTAATAAAAAAAAGAATAATAAAAAGTCGTTTTTTTGCTGTTTTACGCGTTTAAAAAGCAGATTAAAAACCCAAAAAGTGCTGTTTTAAATAAGCATTTTCAGCATTTTTTGATCGTTGGGAAATTTTAAAAGAAGGTTTTTAATAAAAAACGAAAAAAAAAAACGTCGTTTTTTCCGTTTACGCGTTAAAAAAGCAGATTAAAAACCTCAAAAAAGTGCTGTTTTGCTTAAAAAGCATTTTCAAGCATTTTTGATCCCTTAAAAAACGTTCCAAATAGAAGCAATATTTTTAAAAAAAACGAATAATAAAATTTCGTCGTTTTTTTGTTTTTTTACCCCGTTAAAAAGGGGATTTGGGTCAAAAAGTGCTGTTTAGCTAAAATAAGCATTTTCAAGCATTTTAGATCGCCGAAAACGTTCAAAAGACGCAATAAAAATAAAAAAAAGAAAAAAAATTTCGTCGTTTTTATGTTTTTTTACGCTTAAAAAAGCAGAATAAAAACTCAAAACGTGGCCGTTTTGCTAAAATAAGCCTTTTCGCCCTTTTAGATCGTTTAAATCGTTCAAATAGGCAAATTAATAAAAAAAAGAATAATTAAAAAAAGCCCTTTTATGCTGTTTTACGCGTTTAAAAGCAGATTAAAGCTCAAAAAGTGCTGTTTTGCTAAAAAAAAGCATTTTCAAGCATTTTAGATCGTTAAAGTTCAAATAGAGCGCCAAATTTTTAATAAAAAAAAGAAAATAAAAAATTTTCCGCCCTTTTTGTTTTACGCGTTAAAACGCAGATTAAAGCTCAAAAAAGTGCTGTTTTTCTTTAAAAGGGGATTTTCAAGCATTTTAGATCGTTGAAATCGTTCAAAAAAAGGGTAAAATTAATAAAAAACCAAAAAAAAATTTATCGTTTTTGTTTTTTTACGAGTTAAAACGCAGATTAAAAACTCAAAAAGTGCTGTTTTGTTTTAAAAAATGCATTTTCGCCATTTTGATCGTTGAAACCCTTCAAATAGAAATAAATTTTTAAAAACGAATAATAAAAAGTCGTTTTTTTGCTGTTTTACGCGTTAAAACGCAGAATAAAAACTCAAAAAGTGCTGTTTTGCTAAAATAAGCATTTTCAACATTTTTTGATCGTTGAAAACGTTCAAATAGACCCCAATATTAATAAAAACCGGTAATAAAAATTTTTGTCGTTTTATGTTTTTTTCCGCGTTAAAAGGGAGATTAAAAACTCAAAACGTGCTGTTTTGCTAAAATTTTTAAATTTTTAAGCATTTTTGGGTCGTTGAAATCGTTCAAATAGACGAATATTAATAAAAAAAGAATAATAAAAAATTGTCGTTTTTTTGCTGTTTTTCGCGTTAAAAAAGCAAGCCCAAAAGGGGTTTTGCTAAAATAAGCATTTTCAAGCATTTTTTGATCGCTGGGGAAAACGTTCAAATAGAAGCAAAAATTAATAAAAAACCCAAAAATAAAAATTTATCGTTTTTTTGCTGTTTTACGAGTTAAACGCATTAAAGCCCCAAAAAGTGCTGTTTTGTTTAAAAAATGCATTTTCAAGCATTTTAGATCGTTGAAACGTTCAAATGCTTTAAAAAAAAAAAAACGAATAATAAAAAAATTTTCCCCTTTTTGGTTTTTTTACGCGTTAAAAAAGCAGATTAAAAACTCAAAAAGTGCCGTTTTTTTAAAATAACATTTTCAACATTTTAGATCGTTTCAACCCTTCAAAAGGGCGCAATATTAATAAAAAAAGGGAAAAATAAAAAATTTTTGTCGTTTTTTTTGCTGTTTTACGCGTTAAAACGCAGATTAAAACTCAAAACGTGCTGTTTTGCTAAAATAAGCATTTTCAAGCATTTTAGATCGTTGGGGAAAACGTTCAAAAGAATCAATATTAATAAAAAAAGAATAATTAAAAATTGTCGTTTTTTTGTTTTTTTACAGTTAAAAACGCAGATTAAAATCAAAAAGTGCTGTTTTTTAAAATAAGCATTTTCAAACATTTTTTGATCGTTGAAATCGCAAAAAAGAAAAACAATATTAATAAAAACGAATAATAAAAATTCGTCGTTTTATGCTGTTTTTACGCGTTAAAAAGCAGATTAAAACTCAAACGTGCTGTTTTGCTAAAATAAGATTTTTTAAGCATTTTTGGGTCGTTGAAATTGTTCAAAAGACGCAATATTAATAAAAAAAGAATAATAAAAAATTTTGTCGTTTTTATGCTGTTTTTCCGTTAAAAACGCAGATTAAAACTCAAAAAGTGCTGTTTTTCTAAAATAAATTCCTTTTTGGGATTTTTTGATTTGGGGAAAACGTTCAAATAGAAGCTAAATAAAAAACAATAATAAAAAATTTGTCGTTTTTTTGCTGTTTTACGCGTTAAAAAGAAAAAGATTAAAAACTCCAAAAAGTGCTGTTTTTTCTAAAATAAGCATTTTTAAACATTTTTTGATCTTTGAAATCGTTCAAATAGACGCAATATTAATAAAAAAGAATAATAAAATTTCGTCGTTTTTTTGCTTTGTTTACGTATTGCCAGATTAAAGCTCAAAACGTGCTGTTTTGCTAAAATAAGCATTTTCAAGCATTTTAGATCGTTGAAATCGTTCAAAATAGATGCAATAAAAATAAAAACGAATGAAAGCCAAAATTTCGTCGTTTTATGCGCTGTTTTACGCGTTAAAAGCAGAATTAAGCTCAAAACGTGCTGTTTTGCTAAAATAAGCTGTTTTCAAGCATTTTAGATCGTTGGGAAATCGTTCAAATAGACGCAATAAAATAAAAACGAATAATAAAATTCGTCGTTTTTATGCTGTTTACGCGTTAAAACAGATTAAAACTCAAACGATGCGTTTTGCTAAAATAAACATTTTCGGCATTTTAGCTCGTTGAAATCGTTCAAATAGAAGCAATATTAATAAAAACGAATAATAAAATTTCGTCGTTTTATGCTGTTTTACGCGTTAAAACGCAGTTAAAGCTCAAAACGTGCTGTTTTTGCTAAAATAAGCTACATTTTCAAGCATTTTAGATCGTTAAGAATCGTTTAAATAGAAGCAATATTAATAAAACGAATAATAAAATTTCGTCATTTTTATGCTGTTTACGCGCGTTAAAACGCAGATTAAAAACTCAAAACATGCTGTTTTGCTAAAATAAGCATTTTCAACATTTTAGATCGTTGAAATCGTTCAAATAGACGCAATATTAATAAAAACCGAATAATAATAAAAATTCGACGTTTTTATGCTGTTTTACAGTTAAAACGCAGATTAAAGCTCAAAACGTGCTGTTTTGTTAAAATAAGCATTTTCAAGCATTTTAGATCGTTGAAATCGTTCAAATAGAAACAATATTAATAAAAAACAAATAATAAAAATTCGTCGCTTTTATGCTGTTTACGCGTTAAACGCAGATTAAAGAAAGCTCAAAACGATGCTGTTTTGCTGCTAAAATAAGCATTTTCAAGCATTTTAGATCGTTGAAATCGTTCAAATAGATGCAATAAAATAAAAACAGATAATAGAAATTTCGTCGTTTTTATGCTGTTTTACGCGTTAAAAGCAGAATTAAGCTCAAAACATTAGCATTTTGCTAAAATAAGCATTTTTCAAGCATTTTAGATCGTTGAAATCGTTCAAATAGACGCAATAAAATAAAAAACGAATAATAAAAATTCGTCGTTTTTTATGCTGTTTTACGTTAAAACGCAGATTAAAGCTCAAACGTGCTGTTTTGCTAAAATAAGCATTTTCAAGCATTTAGCTCGTTGAAATCGTTCCAGTAGAAGCAATATTAATAAAAAACGAATAATAAAATTTCGTCGTTTTTATGCTGTTTTCCCCACGCGTTAAACGCAGATTAAAAGCTCAAAACGTGCTGTTTGCTAAAATAAGCATTTCAAACATTTTAGATCACGTTGAAATCGTTTAAATAGAGAAGCAATATTAATAAAAACGAATAATAAAAAAAATTCGTCATTTTATGCTGTTTTACGCCGTTAAAACGCAGATTAAAGCTCAAAACATGCTGTTTTGCTAAAATAAAAGCATTTTTCAGAAAACATTTTAAAGATCGTTGAAATCATTCAAATAGACTACCAATAATAAAAACCGAATAATAAAAATTCGGCGTTTTTATGCTGTTTTACGAAGTTAAAACGCAGATTAAAGCTCAAAAACGTGCTGTTTTGTTAAAATAAAGCATTTTTCAAGCATTTTAGATCGTTGAAATCGTTCAAATAGACGCAATAAAAATAAAAACAGAATAATAAAAAATTTCGTCGTTTTTTATGCTGTTTTTACGCGTTAAAACGCAGAATAAAGCTCAAAACGTGCTGTTTTGCTAAAATAAGCGTTTTCAAGCATTTTAGATCGTTGAAATCGTTCAAATAGACGCAATGTGTAAAAACAGATAATAAAAATTTCGTCGTTTTTATGCTGTTTTACGCGAGAAGTTAAACGCAGATTAAAGCTCAAAACATTAACTGTTTTGTTAAAATAAGCATTTTCAAACATTTTAAGATCGTTGAAATCGTTCAAATAGAAACAGCATTAATAAAAACGAATAATAAAAATTCGTCGTTTTTTATGCTTTTGTTTTACGCGTTGAAACGCAGATTAAAGCTCAAAACGTTAACATTTTGCTAAAATAAGCTGCATTTTTCAAGCGTTTTAGATCGTTAGAAATCGTTCAAATAGACGCAATATTAATAAAAAACGAATAATAAAAAATTTCGTCGTTTTATGCTGTTTTACGCGTTAAAACGCAGATTAAAAGCTCAAAACGTGCTGTTTTTGCTAAAATAATAAGCATTTTCAAGCATTTTTAGATCGTTGAAATCGTTCAAATAGAAGCAATATTAATAAAAACCGGAATAATAAAATTTAGTCGTTTTTATGCTGTTTTACGCGTTAAAACGCAGATTAAAACTCAAAACGTGCTGTTTTGCTAAAATAAGCATTTTTCAAGCATTTTAGATCGTTGAAATCGTTCAAATAGACGCAATAAAAATAAAAACGAATAAAATTTCGTCGTTTTATGCTATTTTACGCGTTAAAACGCAGAATAAAGCACAAAACGTGCTGTTTTGCTAAAATAAGCATTTTCAAGCATTTTAGATCGTTGAAATCGTTCCAAAATAGACGCAATAAAATAAAACGAATAATAAAAATTTCGTCGTTTTATGTGCTGTTTTATACGTTAAAACGCAGAATAAAGCTCAAAACATTAACATT
>NW_027047089.1:0-17510 GCF_025399875.1 Dalotia coriaria
GTTTTTTTAAAACCCGATTAAACCAAAAGTCTTTTTTCTAAAATAAGCATTTTCAAGCATTTTAATCGTTGAATGTTAAATAGAAGCAATATTAATAAAAAAAAGAATAATAAAAATTCGTCTTTTATGCTGTTTTTCGCGTTAAAAAGCAGATTAAAGCTCAAAACGGCTGTTTTTTTCTAAAAAACATTTTCCAAGCATTTTAGATCGTTGAAATCGTTCAAATGGGGCAATATTAATAAAAAAAAATAATAAAAATTCGTCTTTTTATGCTGTTTTACGCGTTAAAAAGCAGAAAACCAAAAGTGCTGTTTTGCTAAAAAAACATTTTCAAGCATTTTTGATGTTGAAATCGTTCAATAGAGCAAATTTAAAAAAAAACGAATAATAAAAAAAACGTGTTTTATGCTGTTTTCGCGTTAAAAAGCGATTAAAAAATCAAAAAAGTGCTGTTTTTTTTAAAATAAAAACATTTTCAAGCATTTTTTGATCTTGAAATCGTTCAAATAGACGCAATATTTAAAAAACGAATAATAAAAAAAATTTGTCGTTTTTATGCTGTTTTACGCGTTAAACGCAGATTAAAGCCAAAACGTGCTGTTTTGCTAAAAAAAGCATTTTCAGCATTTTGATCGTTGAAAACGTTCAAATAGAAGCAAATTTTAAAAAAAAACGAATAATAAAAATTTGTCGTTTTTTTTGCTGTTTTTTGGTAAAAAGCAGATTAAAACTCAAAAAAGTGCTGTTTTGCTAAAAAAGCATTTTCGCATTTTAATCGTTGAAATCGTTTTAAATAGAAAATATTAATAAAAAACAATAAAAAAATTGTCTTTTATGCTGTTTTACGCGTTAAACGCAGATTAAACTCAAAAATCTTTTGCTAAAATAAACATTTTCAAGCATTTTAGTCTTGAAATGTTCAAATAGACGCAATATTAATAAAAACAAAAAATAAAAATTTTGTCTTTTATGCTGTTTTACGCGTTAAACGCAGAATAAAAAACCAAAAAAGTGCTGTTTTGCTAAAAAAAGCATTTTTTTAAGCATTTTGATCTTGAAATCGTTCAAATAAAGAATTTAATAAAAAAAGAATAATAAAAAATTCGTCGTTTTATGCTGTTTTTCGCGTTAAAAAGCAGATTAAAATCAAAACGTGCTGTTTTGCTAAAAAAAAACATTTTCAACATTTTTTGATTTAAATCGTTCAAATAGGCCCAAAATTAATAAAAACGAATAAAAAAAATTCGTCGTTTTTTTTGCTGTTTTTTCGCGTTAAAACGCAGATTCAAAAGGTTTTTGCAAAATAAGCATTTTCGCATTTTTGATCGTTGAAATCGTTCAAATAGCGAATATTAAAAAAACGAATAATAAAAATTTTTTTCTTTTTTCTGTTTTTCGCGTTAAAAACGATTAAAGCTCAAAAAGTGCTGTTTTGCTAAAAAAAGCATTTTCAAGCATTTTAGATCTTGAAATCGTTCAAATAGAAGAATATTAAAAAGAATAATAAAAATTGTCGTTTTATGTGTTTTTTCGCGTTTAAAAAGCAGATTAAAACTCAAAACGTGCTGTTTTGCTAAAATAAGCATTTTCAAGCATTTTAGATCGTTTAAATCCCTTCAAATAGACGCAATAAATAAAAAAAGAATAATAAAAAAAACGTCTTTTATGTGTTTTCCTTAAAAACCGAATTTAAAACCAAAAGTGTGTTTTGCTAAAATAAGCATTTTCAAGCATTTTTTTAAAGTTTAAATCGTTCAAATAAACAATTTTTAATAAAAAAAGAATAATAAAAAATTCGTCGTTTTTATGCTGTTTTACGCAAAACGCAGTTAAAGTCAAAACGTCTTTTTGCTAAAATAAGCATTTTCAAGCATTTAGATCTTTTAAATCGTTCAAATAGGCAAATTTAAAAAAAAACGAATAATAAAAAATTTGTCGTTTTTTGCTTTTTTTTACGCGTTAAAACGGATTAAAGCTCAAAACGTGCTGTTTTTCTAAAATAAGCATTTTCAAGCATTTTAGATCGTTGAAATCGTTCAAATAGGCGCAATATTAATAAAAAAAGAATAATAAAAAATTTTCGTTTTTTTGCGTTTTACGCGTTAAAACGCGATTGCTCAAAAAGGGTGTTTTTTTCTAAAATAAGCATTTTTTAAGCATTTTAATCGTTGAAATCGTTCAAATAGAAACTATTTAAAAAAACGAATAATAAAAAAATTGTCGTTTTATGCTGTTTACGCGTAAAAAGCAGATTAAGCTCAAAAAGTGCTGTTTTGCTAAAAAAAGCATTTTTTAAGCATTTTTAGATCGTTGAAATCGTTCAAATAGAGCAATAAAATAAAAAACGAATTAAAAATTTCGTCGTTTTTTTTTGTTTTCGCGTTAAAACGCGAATAAACTCAAAAATGTTTTTTTTAAAAAGCTTTTCAAACTTTTAGATCGTTGAAATGTTAAATAGAGCAATATTAATAAAACGAATAATAAAAATTTGTCTTTTTTTGCTGTTTTACCCTTAAAACGCGTTAAACTCCCCAAAAAGTGTTTTTTGCAAAATAACATTTTAAGCATTTTAGATCGTTTAAATCGTTCAAATAAACAATATTAATAAAAACGAATAAAAAAAATTCTCGTTTTATTTGCTGTTTTACGCGTTAAAACGCAATTTAAAACCAAAACGGGTGTTTTTCTTTTAAAAAAGCATTTTCAAGCATTTTTGATCGTTTTAAATGCAAATAGAGCAATATTAATAAAAACGAATAATAAAAATTTTGTCGTTTTTTATGCTGTTTTGCGTTAAAACGCGATTAAAGCTCAAAACGTGCTGTTTTGCTTAACATTTTCAAGCATTTTTAAACGTTGAAAACGTTCAAATAGACGCAATATTAATAAAAACGAATAATAAAAAAAATTTTTTTGTTTTTTTGCTTTTTTACCCTTAAACGCAGATTAAAGCTCAAAACGTGCTGTTTTGCCAAAAAAACATTTTTTTAAACATTTTAGATCGTTGAAATCGTTCAAAAACAATATTAATAAAAAAGAAAATAAAAAATTTTTTGTCGTTTTATGCTTTTTTCCCTTAAAAAGCAGAAAACCAAAACGTGCTGTTTTGCTTAAATAAGCATTTTCGCGTTTTAGATCGTTGAAATTGTTTAAATAGAAGCAATATTTAAAAAAACGAATAAAAAAATTGCATTTTTATGCTGTTTTACGCGTTAAAACGCAGATTAAAGCTCAAAACGTGCTGTTTTGCTAATATAAGCATTTTCAAGCATTTTAGATCGATGAAACGTTCAAATAGACACAATATTAATAAAAAAAAAATAATAAAAAATTTCGTCGTTTTATGCTGTTTTACGCGTTAAAACGAGAAAAACCAAAAAGTCGTTTTGCTAAAATAGCTTTTTTTAAGCATTTTTGATCGTTGAAATCGTTCAAATAGAAGCAATATTAAAAAAAAGAATAATAAAAATTCGTCGTTTTATGCTGTTTTTCGCGTTAAAAACGCGGGTAAAGCTCAAACGTGCTGTTTTGCTAAAATACAGCAAGCATTTTGATCGTTGAAATCACGTTCAAATAGAAACAATATTATTAATAAAACGAATAATAAAAAAATTCGTCGTTTTATGCTGTTTTACGCGTTAAAGGCAGTTAAACTCAAAACGGTACTTTCTGTTTTGCTAAAATATTTTCAAGCATTTTAGATCGTTGAAATCGTTTAAATAGACGCAATATTAATAAAAACGAATAATAAAAATTTGTCGTTTTTATGCTGTTTTTACGCGTTAAGGCGCGATTAAAAGCTCAAAACGATGCTGTTTTGCTAAAATAATGAAAGCATTTTCAAGCGTTTCGGATAAGATTGAAATTAACAAATAAACAATATTAATAAAACGAATATTAAAATTCGTCACATTTTATGCTGTTTTACGCGTTAAAACGCAGATTAAAAGCTCAAAACATGCTGTTTTGCTAATATAAGCATTTTCAAGCATTTTAGATCGTTTGAAATCGTTCAAATAGACGCAATAAAAATAAAAAACGAATGTAAAATTTCGTCGTTTTACATGCTGTTTTACGCGTTAAAGCAGAATAAAAGCTCAAAAGGTGTTGTTTTGCTACAAATAAGCATTTTGGCATTTTAGATCGTTGAAATCGTTCAAATGAACATAGTAATAAAAAGCGAACCGGCAAAATTTCGTCGTTTTTTATGCTGTTTTACACGTTAAAACGCAGATTAAAGCTCAAAACGTGCTGTTTTTTGCTAAAATAAACATTTTCAAGCATTTTTAGATCGTTGAAATCGTTCAAATAGAAGCAATATTATTAATAAAAACGAATAATAAAAAATCGTCTTTATGCTGTTTTGCGTTAAAACGCTGTTTTACGTTAAAACGCAGATTAAAACTCAAACGTGCTGTTTTGCTAAAATAAAGCGCACAGAAGCATTTTAGATCGTTGAAATCGTTTAAAATAGACGCCGTAGTAATAAAAACGAATAATAAAAAATTCACGTCGATTTTATAACATTTTTGAAACGTTAAAACGCGGGTCGAAACAACGTCCTGTTGCTAAAATAAGCATTTTCAAGCATTTTAGATCGTTGGGAAATGCGGTCAAAGGCAGGGCGCAATATTGCCAGCAAAACGAATAATAAAAATTCGTCGTTTTACGCATTTTTTACGCGTTAAAACGCGGTGAAGCTCAAGCATTGCTGTTTGCAAAAAAATAAGCATTTTCAAGCATTTTTTGAATCGTTGAAATCGTTCAAAATAGGAAGCAATATTAATAAAAAACGAATAATAAAAGATTCGTCAGTTTTATGCTGTTTTACGCGGGTAAAACGCAGATTTAAAGCTCAAAACGTGCTGTTTGCTAAAATAAGCATTTTCAAAACATTTTAGATCGTTGAAATCGTTCAAATAGACGCAATATTAATAAAAACGAATAATAAAAATTCGTCGTTTTTATGCTGTTTACGCATTAAACCCAGATTAAAACCGAAAACGTTGCTGTTTTGCTAAAATGGCACTCCGAAGCATTTTAGATCGTTGATATCACGTTCAAATAAGGAAGCAGAAGCCAGTAATACAAAAACGAATAATAAAAATTCGTCGTTTTTTATGCTGTTTTACGCGTTAAAACGCAGATTAAAGCTCAAAACGATGCTGTTTTTTGCTAAAAACATTTTCAAGCATTTTGAATCGTTGAAATCGTTCAAACGGCAAGTAATAAAACAGCTTAATAAAAAATTTAAAATGCTTTTTTATGCTGTTTTACACGCGTTAAAACGCAGATTAAAAGCTCAAAACATTAACTGTTTTGCTAAAATAAGCATTGCAAAGCATTTTGAATGGTTGAAATCACGTTCGAATAGACGCAATAGTAATAAAAACGAATAATAAAAATTACGTCGTTTTTTATGCTGTTTTACGCGTTAAAACGCTGATTAAAAGCTCAAAACATTGCTGTTTTGTTAAAATAACGCATTTTCAAAGCATTTTTAGATCGTTGAAATCGTTTCAAGCCGGGCGCAATATTGGCAAAACGAATAATAAAAATTCGTCGTTTTTTATGCTGTTTTACGCGCGTTAAAACACGCAGATTAAAGCTCAAGCATTGCTGTTTGCTAAAATAAAGCATTTTCAAGCAGATCGTTGGAAATCGTTCAAATAGAAGCAATAGTAATAAAAACGAATAATAAAAATTTCGTCGTTTTATTAACGGTACGCGTTAAAACGCAGATTAAACAAACGTGCTGTTTTGCTAAATTGCTTTGCATTTTCATTTTTGTATGTTGAAATCCGTTTAAATGAAGCAATATTAATAAAAACGGGTAATAAAGATTCGTCATTTTATGCTGTTTTACGCGTTAAAACGCAGATTAAAGCTCGTGCTGTTTTATACGTCGCGTTTTTCAGCTTGTGCTAGATCGTTGAAATCACGTTCAAAATAGACGCAATATTAATAAAACCGTAATAAAAATTTCGTCGTTTTATGCTGTTTGCACGCGTTAAAACGCAGAATAAGCTCAAAACGTGCTGTTTTTGCTAAAATAAGCATTTCAAGCATTTTAGATCGTTGAAATCGTTCAAATAAACAATAATAATAGAAAAACGAATAATAAAAAATTTAGTAGACTTTATGCTGTTTACGCGTTAAAACACCGGGTCAAGCTCGAAACGTGCTGTTTTTGCTAAAATAAGCATTTTCAAAGCATTTTAGCGTCGTTGAAATCGTTCAAATAGACGCAATAGTAATAAAAAACGAATAATAAAAAATTCGTCGTTTTTATGCTGTTTTACGCGTTAAAACGCAGATTAAAAACCCAAAACGTGCTGTTTTGCTAAAATAAGCATTTTCAGAAGCATTTTAGATCGTTGAAATCGTTCAAATAGACGCAATATTAATAAAAACGAATAATAAAAATTTCGTCGTTTTTATGCTGTTTACGCGTTAAAACGCGAGATTAAAGCTCAAAACGTGCTGTTTTGCTAAAGGCCAACATTTTTAAAACATTTTAGATCGTTGAAATCGTTCAAATAGAAGCAGCCATTAATAAAAACGAATAATAAAAAATTCGTCGTTTTTATGCTGTTTTGCGTTAAACGCAGATTAAAAAGCTCAAAACGTGCTGTTTTGCACGCTGAAATAAGCGGCAGAAGCATTTTAGATCGTTGAAATCACGTTCAAATAGACGCAATATTAATAAAAACGAATAATAAAAAATTCGTCTTTTTTATGCTGTTTTACGCGTTTAAACGCAGATTAAAGCAAAACGTGCTGTTTTGCTAAAATAAGCATTTCAAGCATTTTAGATCGTGAAAATCGTTCAAATAGAAGCAATTTTAATAAAAACGAATAATAAAAATTCGTCGTTTTTTATGCTGTTTTACGCGTTAAAACGCAGATTAAAGTTCAAAACGTGCTGTTTTGCTTTAAAATAAGCATTTTCAAGCATTCTAGATCTTTGAAATCGAACCAAAATAGAAGCGGCTCGTAATAAAAACGAATAATAAAAATTCGTCGTTTTTTATGCTGTTTTTGCGCGTTAAAACGCAGATTAAAGCTCAAAACGTGCTGTTTTGCTGAAATAAGCATTTTTCAAGCATTTTAGATGCGTTGAAATATTCAAATAGGCGCAATATTAATAAAACGAATTAATAAAAATTTCGTCGTTTTTTATGCTGTTTTGCGCGTTAAAACGCAGATTAAAGCTCAAAACTTACATTGCTGTTTTTGCTAAAATGGCATTTTCAAGCATTTTTAGATCGTTGAAATCGTTCAAATAGAAGCAATATTAATAAAAACGAATAATAAAAATTCGTCGTTTTTATTGCTGTTTTACGCAAAACGCAGATTAAAGCTCAAAACGTGCTGTTTTGGAAATAAGCATTTTCAAGCATTTTTAGATCGTTGAAATCACGTTCAAATAGACGCAATAAAATAAAAAACGAATAATAAAAATTTTCGTCGTTTTTATGCTGTTTTACGCGCGTTAAACGCAAGAATAAAGCTCAAAAGGTGTTGTTTTTGCTAAATAAACGTTTTCAAATTTTAGATCGTTGAAATCGTTCAAATAGACGCAATATTAATAAAACGAATAATAAAAATTTCGTCGTTTTTTATGCTGTTGTTTTACACGTTAAAACGCAGATTAAAGAAACAAAACATGCTTTTTTGCTAAAATAAGCATTTTCAAGCATTTTAGATCGTTGAAATCGTTCAAATAGAAGCAATATTAATAAAACGAATAATAAAAAAATCGTCTTTTTATGCTGTTTTACGCGTTAAAACGCTGTTTGCGCGTTAAAACGCAGATTAAAATGCAGAAACGTGCTGTTTTGCTAAAACAAGCATTTTCAGAAGCATTTTAGATCGTTGAAATCGTTCAAATAGACGCAATAGTAGTAATGGCAAAAACGAATAATAAAAAATTTCGCGTCGTTTTTATGCTGTTTTACGCGTTAAAACGCTGATTAAGCTCAAAACGTGCTGTTTTAGCACAAAATAAACGCATTTTCAAACATTTTAGATCGTTGAAATCGTTCAAATAGACGCAATATTAATAAAACAGATAATAAAAAGTTGTCGTTTTATGCTGTCTTACCCGTTAAAACGCAGTTAAAGCTCAAAACGTGCTGTTTTTGCTAAAATAAGCATTTTCAAGCATTTTAGATCGTTGATCGTTCAAATAGAAGCAATATTAATAAAAAACGAGCAATAAAATTTTTCGTCGTTTTATGCTGTTGTTTTACGCGTTAAAACATGATTAAAACTCAAAACATGATGCTGTTTGCTTAAATAAGCATTTTCAACGTTTTTAGATCGTTAATTGTTTAAATGAAGCAATATTAATAAAAAACGAATAATAAAAGTCGTCATTTTTATGTGCTGTTTTTACGCGTTAAAACGCAGATTAAAGCTCAAAACGTGCTGTTTTGCTAATATAAGCATTTTCAAAGCATTTTTAGATCGATGAAATCGTTCAAATAGACACAATATTAATAAAAACGAATAATAAAAATTTCGTCGTTTTATGCTGTTTTACGCGTTAAAACGCGCGCAGAATAAGCTAAAAACGTGCTGTTTAGCACAAAATAAAGCATTTTCAAGCATTTTAGATCGTTGGAAATCGTTCAAATAGAAGCAATATTAATAAAAACGAATAATAAAAAAATTCGTGGTTTTATGCTGTTTTACGCGCGTTAAAACGCAGATTAAGCTCAAAACGTGCTGTTTGCTAAAATAAAAACGGCAAGCATTTTTAGGTCGTTGAAATCGTTCAAATAGACGCAATATTAATAAAAAACGAATAATAAAAATTCACGTCGTTTTTATGCTGTTTTACGCGTTAAAACGCAGATTAAAAGCTCAAAACGTGCTGTTTTGCTAAAATAAGCATTTTTCAAGCATTTTTAGATCGTTGAAATCGTTCAAATAGACGCAATATTAATAAAAAACGAATAATAAAAATTTCGTTTTATGCTGTTTTACGCGTTAAAACGCAGATTAAAACTCAAAACGTGCTGTTTTGCTTAAATAAGCATTTTCAAGCGTTTTAGATCGTTGAAGTGTTTAAATAAACAATATTAATAAAAACGAATAATAAAAATTCGTCATTTTATGCTGTTTTACGCGTTAAAACGCAGATTAAAGCTCAAAACGTGCTGTTTTTTGCTATTATAAGCATTTTCAAGCATTTTAGATCGATGAAATCACGTTCAAATGAGCACAATATTAATAAAAAACAAATGGCAAAATTTCGTCGTTTTTATGTGCTGTTTACGCGTTAAAACGCAGAATAAAGCTCAAAACACTTGTTTTGTAAAATAAGCATTCAAGCATTTTAGATCGTTGAAATCGTTCAAATAGAAGCAATATTAATGAAAAACGAATAATAAAATTTCGTCGTTTTATGCTGTTTTACGCGTTAAAACGCAGATTAAAAGCTCAAAACGTGCTGTTTTGCTAAAATAAACATTTTTCAAGCATTTTAGATCATTGGGAAATCGTTCAAATAGGCGCAATATTAATAAAACGAATAATAAAAATTCGTCGTTTTTATGCTGTTTACGCGTTAAAACGCAGATTAAAGCAAAACGTGCTGTTTTTGCTAAAATAAGCATTTTCAAGCATTTTAGATTATTGAAATCGTTCAAATAGAGCAATATTAATAAAACGAATAATAAAAATTCGTCGTTTTTATGCTACTACGCGTTAAAACGCAGATTAAAGCTCCAAACGTACGCTGTTTGCGAAAATAAGCATTTTCAAGCATTTGGAGTAGTTGAAATCGTTCAAATAGAAGCAATATTATTATTAAAAACGAATAATAAAAAAATTTGTCGTTTTATGCTGCAACGCGTTAAAACGCAGATTAAAACTCCAAAACGTGCTGTTTTTGCTAAAATAAGCATATTCAAGCATTTTGAATCGTTGATCGTTCAAATAGACGCAATATTAATAAAACGAATAATAAAAATTTCGTCGTTTTATGCTGTTTTACGCGTTAAAACGCGCAGATTAAAACTCAAAACGTGCTGTTTTGCTAAAATAAACATTTTCAAGCATTTTTAGATCGTTGAAATCGTTCCAAATAGAAGCAATATTAATAAAAACGAATAATAAAAATTCGTCGTTTTATGCTGTTTACGCCGTTAAAACGCAGATTAAAGCTCAAAACGTGCTGTTTTGCTAAAATAAGCATTTTCAAGCATTTTAGATCGTTGAAATACGTTCAAGTAGACGCAATATTAATAAAAACGAATAATAAAAATTTGTCGTTTTTATGCTGTTTTACGCGTTAAAACGCAGATTAAAGCTTTCAAAACGTGCTGTTTTTTTTGCTAAAATAAGCATTTTCAAGCGTTTCAGATCGTTGAAATTGTTTAAATAGAAGCAATATTAATAAAAAACGAATAATAAAAAATGCGTCATTTTATGCTGTTTTACGCGTTAAAACGCAGATTAAAAACTCAAAACGTGCTGTTTTGCTAATATAAGCATTTTTCAAGCATTTTAGATCGTTGAAATCACGTTCAAATAGACGCGCAATAAAATAAAAAACGAATAATAAAGCTGCGTCGTTTTTTATGCTGTTTTACGCGTTAAAACGCAGAATAAAGCTCAAAAAGGTGTTGTTTTGCTAAAATAAAGCATTTTCAAGCATTTTTAGATCCGTTGAAATCGTTCAAATAGGCGCAATATTAATAAAAAACGAATGGCAAAAATTTCGTCACGTTTTTATGCTGTTTTTTACGTTAAAAGTAGATTAAAGCTCAAAACGTGCTGTTTTGCTAAAATAAGCATTTTCAAGCACATTTTTAGATCGTTGAAATCGTTCAAATAGAAGCAATATTAATAAAACGAATAATAAAAAAAATCGTCTTTTATGCTGTTTTACGCGTTAAAACGCTGTTTACGCGTTAAAACGCGGGCAAAACTCAAAACGTGCTGTTTTGCTAAAATAAGCATTTTCAAGCATTTTTAGATCGTTGAAATCACGTTCAAATAGACGCAATATTAATAAAAAACGAATAATAAAAATTTCGTCGTTTTTATGCTGTTTTACGCGTTAAAACGCTGATTAAAAGCATCAAAACGTGCTGTTTTTGCTAAAATAAGCATTTTCAAAGCATTTTAGATCGTTGAAATCGTTCAAATAGACGCAATATTAATAAAAACGAATAATAAAAAAATTTGTCACGTTTTATGCTGTCTTACGCGTTAAAACGCAAATTAAAACTCAAGCATTGCTGTTTTGCTAAATAAGCATTTTCAAGCATTTTTAGATCGTTTGAAATCGTTCAAATAGAAACAATATTGTAAAAACGAACAATAAAATTTTCGTCGTTTTTATGTGCTGTTTACGCGTTAAAACGCAGTTAAAGCTCAAAACGTGCTGTTTTGCTTAAAATAAGCATTTTCAAGCGTTTTAGATCGTTGAAATTGTTTTAAATAGAAGCAATATTAATAAAAGCGAATAATAAAAATTCGTCATTTTATGCTGTTTTACGCGTTAAACGCAGATTAAGCTCAAAACGTGCTGTTTTGCTAATATAAGCATTTTCAAACATTTTAGATCGATGAAATCACGTTCAAATAGACGCAATATTAATAAAAACGAATAATAAGAAATTTCGTCGTTTTTTTATGCTGTTTACGCGTTAAAACGCAGAATAAAGCGCAAAAACGTGCTGTTTTTGCTAAAATAAGCATTTCAGAAGCATTTTAGATCGTTGAAATCGTTCAAATAGAAGCAATAGTAATAAAAACGAATAATAAAAATTCGTCGTTTTATGCTGTTTTACGCGTTAAAACGCAGATTAAAACTCAAAAACGTGCTGTTTTGCTTAAAATAAGCTGTGCCAAGCATTTTTAGATCGTTGAGAATCGTTTCAAATAGACGCAATATTAATAAAAAGCGAATAGCAAAAAATTCGTCGTTTTATGCTGTTATTTTACGCGTTAAAACGCAGATTAAAGCTCAAAACGTGCTGTTTTGCTAAAATAAGCATTTACACCAAGCATTTAGATCGTTGAAATCGTTCAAATAGACGCAATATTAATAAAAACGAATAATAAAAATTTCGTCACGTTTTTATGCTGTTTTACGCGTTAAAACGCAGATTAAAGCTCAAAACGTGCTGTTTTGCTTAAATAAGCATTTTCAAGCGTTTTTAGATCGTTGAAATTGTTTAAATAGAGCAATATTAATAAAAAACGAATAATAAAAAATTCGTCATTTTATGCTGTTTTTACGCGTTAAAACGCAGATTAAGCTCAAAACGTGCTGTTTTGCTAATATAAGCATTTTCAAGCATTTTAGATCGATGAAATCGTTCAAATAGACACAATATTAATAAAAACAAATAATAAAAATTTCTACGTCGTTTTATGCTGTTTTACGCGTTAAAACGCAGAATAAAGCTCAAAACGTGCTGTTTTTGCTAAAATAAGCATTTTCAAGCATTTTAGATCGTTGAAATCGTTCAAATAGAAGCAATATTAATGAAAAACGAATAATAAAATTTCGTCGTTTTTATGCTGTTTTACGCGTTAAAACGCAGATTAAAGCTCAAAACGTGCTGTTTTGCTAAAATAAGCATTTTCAAGCATTTTAGATCATTGAAATCACTGTTCAGAACCAGACGCAATATTAATAAAACAGGCAACTAAAAAATTCGTCGTTTTTATGCTGTTTTACATACGTTAAAACGCAGATTAAAGCCAAAACGTGCTTCTGTTTTGCTAAAATAAGCATTTTCAAGCATTTTAGATTATTGAAATCGTTCAAATAGAAACAATAAGTAATAAAACGAATAATAAAATTCGTCGTTTTATGCTGTTTTACGCGTTAAAACGCAGATTAAAGCTCAAAACGTGCTGTTTTTTTGCGAAAATAAGCATTTTTTCAAGCATTTTTAGATAGTTGCGAAATCGTTCAAATAGAAACGTAGTAATAAAAAACGAATAATAAAAATTTGTCGTTTTATGCTGTTTTACGCGTTAAAACGCCGAAGATTAAAACTCAAAACGATGCTGTTTTGCTAAAATAAACATATTCAAGCATTTTTAGATCGTTGAAATCGTTTCAAATAGACGCAATAATGTAAAAACGAATAATAAAAATTTCGTCGTTTTTTATGCTTGTTTTACGCGTTAAAACGCAGATTAAAACTCAAAACGTGCTGTTTTTGCTAAAATAAGCATTTTCAAAGCATTTTAGATCGTTGAAATCGTTCAAAATGAAGCAATATTAATAAAAAGCGAATAATAAAAATTCGTCGTTTTTATGCTGTTTACGCGTTAAAACGCAGATTAAAGCTCAAAACGTGCTGTTTTGCTAAAATAAGCATTTTCAAGCATTTTGAATCGTTGAAATCGTTCAAATAGACGCAATATTAATAAAAAACGAATAATAAAAATTCGTCGCGTTTTATGCTGTTTTACGCGTTAAAACGCAGATTAAAGCTCAAAACGTGCTGTTTTGCTTAAAATAAGCATTTTCAAGCGTTTTAGATCGTTTAATTGTTTAAATACGGCGAGCAATATTAATAAAAACGAATAATAAAATTCGTCATTTTTATGCTGTTTACGCGTTCGCAAACGCAGATTAAAGCTCAAAACGTGCTGTTTTTGCTTCAATATAAGCATTTTTCAAGCATTTTAGATCGATGAAATCGTTCCAGAATAGACACAATATTAATAAAAACAAATAATAAAAGAATTTCGTCGTTTTATGCTGTTTTACGCGTTAAACGCAGAATAAACTCAAAAACGTGCTGTTTCAACTAAATAAGCATTTTTCAAGCATTTTTAGATCGTTGAAATCGTTCAAATAGAAGCAATATTAATGAAAAAACGAATAATAAAAAATTCGTCGTTTTTATGCTGTTTTACGCGTTAAGAAACGCAGATTAAAAACAAGAAACGTGCTGTTTTGCTTTAAAATAAGCATTTTCAAGCATTTTAGATCGTTGAAATCGTTCAAATAGACGCAATATTAATAAAAAACGAATAATAAAAATTCGTCGTTTTTATGCACATTTTACGCGTTAAAACGCAGATTAAAGCTCAAGAACGTGCTGTTTTGCTTTAAAATAAGCATTTTCAAGCATTTTAGATCGTTGAAATCACGTTCAAATAGAAGCAATATTAATAAAACGAATAATAAAATTCGTCGTTTTTATGCTGTTTACGCGTTAAAACGCAGATTAAAACCCAAAACGTGCTGTTTTGCTAAAATAAAGCATTTTCAAGCATTTTTAGATCATTGAAATCGTTCAAATAGAAACAATTTTAATAAAAACGAATAATAAAAATTCGTCGTTTTATGCTGTTTTACGCGTTAAAACGCAGATTAAAGTTCAAAACGTGCTGTTTTGCTAAAATAAGCATTTTCAAACATTTTGATCGTTGAAATCGTTCAAATAGACGCAATAAATAAAAACGAATAATAAAAATTTCGTCATTTTTATGCTGTTTTACGCGTTAAAACGCAGAATAAAGCTCAAAACGTGTGTTTTGCTAAAATAAGCATTTTCAAGCATTTTAGATCGTTGAAATCGTTCAAATAGACGCAATATTAATAAAAAACGAATAATAAAAATTTCGTTCGTTTTATGCTGTTTTACACGTTAAAACGCAGATTAAAGCTCAAAACGTGCTGTTTTGCTTTAAATAAGCATTTTCAAGCATTTTAGATCGTTGGAAATCGTTCAAATAGAAGCAATATTAATAAAATCGAATAATAAAAAAATCGTCTTTTTTATGCTGTTTTACGCGTTAAAACGCAGATTAAAGCTCAAAACGTGCTGTTTTGCTAAAATAAGCATTTTCAAGCATTTTAGAATCGATGAAATCGTTCAAATGAAC
The DNA here is from genome assembly GCF_025399875.1 of Dalotia coriaria. Taxonomy (NCBI): domain Eukaryota; kingdom Metazoa; phylum Arthropoda; class Insecta; order Coleoptera; family Staphylinidae; genus Dalotia; species Dalotia coriaria. The sequence continues at coordinate 14,878 of NW_027047089.1, forward strand.
ACAATATTAATAAAAACAAATAATAAATTTCTGTCGTTTTTATGCTGTTTTACGCGTTAAAACGCAGAATAAAGCTCAAAACGGCTTTTGCATAAACATTTTAAATTTTAGATCGTTGAAATCGAAATGAAGCAATATTAATAAAAACGAAAAAAATAAAAATTCGTCTTTTTATGCTGTTTTACGCGTTAAAACGCAGATTAAAGCTCAAAACGTGCTGTTTTGCTAAAATAAGCATTTTCAAGCATTTTAGATCGTTGAAATCGTTCAAATAGACGCAATATTAATAAAACGAATAATAAAAATTCGTCGTTTTATGCTGTTTTGCGTTAAAACGCAGATTAAAAGCTCAAAACGTGCTGTTTTGCTAAAATAAGCATTTTCAAGCATTTTAGATCGTTGAAATCGTTCAAATAGAAGCAATATTAATAAAAACGAATAATAAAAAATTCGTCGTTTTTATGTTTTATTACGCGTTAAAACGCAATAAAACGTGCTGTTTTGCTAAAATAAGCATTTTAAATTTTGAAATCGTTAAATTTAAAGCAATATTATTAAAAAAACGAATAAAAAAATTCGTCTTTTATGCTGTTTTACGCGTTAAAACGCAGATTAAAGCTCAAAACGTGCTGTTTTGCTAAAAATAAGCATTTTCAAGCATTTTAGATCGTTGAAATCGTTCAAATAGAAACAATAATAAAACAATAATAAAATTTCGTCGTTTTATGCTGTTTTACGCGTTAAAACGCAGAATTAAAATCAAAACGTGCTAGTTTTGACTAAATAAGCATTTTCAAGCATTTTAGATCGTGAAATCGTTCAAATAGAAGCAATTTTAATTGTAAAAACGAATTAAAAAATTCGTCGTTTTATGCTGTTTTACGCGTTAAAACGCAGTTAAATTCAAAACGTGACTGTTTTGCTAAAATAAAGCATTTTCAAGCATTTTTAGATCGTTGAAATCGTTCAAATAGACGCAATATTAATAAAAACGAATAATAAAAATTCGTCGTTTTTATGCTGTTTTACCGTTAAAACGCAGATTAAACTCAAAACGTGCTGTTTTGCTAAAATAAAGCATTTTCAAGCATTTTAGATCGTTGAAATCGTTCAAATAGAGCAATATTAATAAAAACGAATAATAAAAATTCGTCGTTTTTATGCTGTTTTACGCGTTAAAAACGCAGATTAAAGCCAAAACGGCTGTTTTGCTAAAATAAGCATTTTCAAGCATTTTAGATCGTGAAATCGTTCAAATAAAGCAATTTAATAAAACGAATAATAAAAAATTCGTCGTTTTTATGCTGTTTTACGCGTTAAAACGCAGATTAAAATTCAAAACGTGCTGTTTTGCTAAAATAAGCATTTTCAAAGCATTTTAGATCGTTGAAATCGTTCAAATAGAGCAATATTAATAAAAACGAATAATAAAAAGATTACGTCGTTTTATGCATTTTACGCGTTAAAACGCAGATTAAAGCTCTAAAACGTTTGTTTTGCAAAATAAGCATTTTCAAGCATTTTAGATCTTGAAAACGTTAAATAGACGCAATATTAATAAAACGAAAATAAAAATTTCGTCGTTTTTAATGGTTTTACGATTAAAACGCAGATTAAAGCTCAAAACGGCTGTTTTGCAAAATAAGCATTTTCAATTTTGATCATTAAACGTTAAAACGTAAAAAAAAAAAAGTAAAAAAATTGTGTTTTAACTTTTACCGTTAAAAGGAAACTCAAAAGTGCTGTTTTGCAAAAAAGATTTTCAAATTTTAGTTATGAATCTTTCAAATGAAACAAATAAAAAAAATAAAAATTGTCGTTTTTATTTTTTAGCGTTAAACGCAGAAAACTCAAAAACCTGTTTAAAATAACATTTTCAGCATTTTTATCGTTAAATTAAAAAGCAATATTAATAAAAGAATAATAAAATTTCGTTTTTAAAGCGTTTTGCGTTAAAACGAAATTAAAATTTTAAAAAAGTTTTTAAAATTATTTAAAATTTTTAAAACGTTTAAATTTAAAAAACCGTAATTTAAAAAAAAAATTTTTTTTTTTAGCTTAGTTAAAAGGAAATTTTAAAGCCAAAATTTTTTTTAAGTTAAGTTAAAAAGATTTAAAAAATTCAATAAGTAAATAAAAAACCCTATTTAAAATTTGGGTTTTTAAATGGTTTTTAAAAGAATTAAAATAAATGTTTTGGGTTTTAAATAAACAGATTAAAAAAACTTCAAAATACGCAAAATTTTAATAAAAAGAATATAAAAATTATTTTTAATATTTAAAACGGTTTTTAAGCTAAACCGGGTTGCATAAATAAGCAATTTTTAAAATTTAATTTAATTTTTAAGGAAACAGTATAATAAAAAAATAAAAAATTTTATTTTCGTTAAAACAAATTTTAACTAAAAGGTTAAAAAATTTTTTAAATTTTCTAAATCGTTCAAAAATCTGTTAAAAAAATAAAAAATTTCCTTTTTTGGTTTTACCCTTAAAACGCAAATAAAACCAAAAAAATTTCTTTTTTCTTTAAAAAAAAAAACATTTTAAGCTTTTTTTTCTTAAATGTTCAAAAAAGCAAAATTTTAAAAAAAACGTTAAAATTTGGTTTTTTTCTTTTTAGCAAAAAATTAAAA
>NW_027047090.1:0-15000 GCF_025399875.1 Dalotia coriaria
CGATTTTTAAAAAAAAGTTTTAAAATGCTTATTTTAGCAAAACAGCACGTTTGAGCTTTAATTTTGTTTTAACGCGTAAAACGCATAAAACGACGAAATTTTATTATTCGTTTTTATTTTTTGGGGCTATTTGAACGATTTCAACGATTAAAAAGCTTGAAAATGTTTTTTTAAAAAAACCTTTTTAGTTTTTAAACCGTTTAACGTAAACAGCATAAAACGACAATTTTTATTATTCGTTTTTATTAATATTGCCCATTTGAACGATTTCAACGATCTAAAATGCGAAAATGCTTATTTTAAAAAACGCACGTTTTGGCCCAATCTGCGTTTTTTCGCGTAAAACAGCATAAAAAAGACGAATTTTTTAAAACGTTTTTTTTAATATTTCGTCTATTTGAACGTTTCAACGTCTAAAATGCTTGAAAATGCTTTTTTTCAAAACAGCACGTTTTTAGTTTTTAAACTGCGTTTTTAAAGCGTAAAACAGCATAAAACGGCGAATTTTATTATTGTTTTTTTTTAATATTGTTTTTTTGAACGATTTCAACGATCTAAAAGTTTAAAATGCTTATTTTAGCAAAACAGCACGTTTTTAGTTTTAAATTCAACGCGTAAAAGCATAAAAAAGACGAAATTTTTATTCGTTTTTTTTTTTTATGGGGTCATTTAACATTTTTTAACGATCAAAATGCTTGAAAATGCTTTTTAGCAAAACAGCACGTTTGAGCTTTTCTGCGTTTTAACGCGTAAAACAGCATAAAAAAGACGAATTTTTATTATTTGTTTTTTTTTTAATATTGCTTTTATTTGAACGATTTCAACGATCTAAAATGCTTGAAAATGCTTATTTTAGCAAAACAGCACGTTTTGAGCTTTAATCTGCGTTTTAACGCGTAAAAAAGCAAAAAACGAATTTTTATTATTTGTTTTTTTTTTAAAATTGCGTCTATTTGAACGATTTAACGATCTAAAATGCTTAAAATGCTTATTTTGAAAACAGCACGTTTGAGCTTTCTTTGCGTTTTTTAAAGCGAAAACCATAAAACGGCGGGTTTTTTTCGTTTTTATTTATTGTTTTAGAACGATTTCAACGATCTAAAATGTTTGAAAATGCTTATTTTAGCAAAAAAGCACGTTTGAGCTTTATTCCCCTTTTAACGCGTAAAAAAGCATAAAAAAGACGAAATTATTCGTTTTTATTTTATGGCGTCTATTTGAACGATTTCAACGATCTTTCTTAAAATCTTATTTTAGCAAAACAGACGTTTGAGCTTTTTAAACTGCGTTTTTAAAGCGTAAAAAAGCATAAAACGACAATTTTTTTTATTCGTTTTTATTAATATTGCTTCTATTTGCGTTTAACGTCTAAAATGCTTGAAAATGCTTATTTTAGCAAAACAGCCCTTTTTAGCTTTAATCTGCGTTTTTAAAGGTAAAAGGCAAAAAAAAGACGAATTTTTATTATTTGTTTTTTAAATTGCGTCTTTTGAACGATTTCCGATAAAAAAAGCTTGAAAAAGCTTATTTTAGCAAAAAGAGTTTTGGCTTTAAACTGCGTTTTAACGCGTAAAAAGCAAAAAACGGGTTTTTTTTTTCGTTTTTTTTTAATATTTTCATTTTAACGATTTCCCTCTAAAATGCTTGAAAATGCTTATTTTTGCAAAACAGCACGTTTTGAGCTTTTTAAACTGCGTTTTAACCCTAAAATACATAAAACGACGAATTTTTTAAAATTCGTTTTTTTTTAATATTGCTTCTATTTGAACGATTTCAACGATCTAAAATGCTTTAAAATCTTATTTACAAAACAGCACGTTTTGAGTTTTTAAACTGCGTTTTTAAAGCGAAAAAAAAATAAAAAAGCAATTTTTATTATTTGTTTTTTTTAATATTGCGTCTATTTGAACGATTTCAACGATCTTGCGAAAATCTTTTTTTTTAAAAACCCCGCACGTTTTGAGCTTTAACGCGTTTTTTAACGCGTAAAAAAGCATAAAACGACAAATTTTTTTTATTCGTTTTTTTTAATAGCTTCTATTTGAACGATTTCAACGATCTAAAACGAAAATGCTTATTTGAAAACAGCACGTTTTTTAGCTTAGCAAAACAGCACGTTTTGAGCTTATTCTGCGTTTTAACGCGTAAAAACAACATAAAACGACAGAAATTTTATTATTCGTTTTTTATTTTTTATTGTGTCTATTTGAACGATTTCAACGATCTAAAATGCTTGAAAATGCTTATTTTAGCAAAACAGCACGTTTGAGCTTTAATCTGCCGTTTTAACGCGTAATACAACATAAAACGACAGATTTTTATTATTCGTTTTATTAATATTGCTTCTATTTGAACGATTTCAACGATCTAAAATGCTTGAAAATGTTTGATACAGCAAAAGCAGCGCGTTTGGAGCTTTAATCTGCGTTTTAACGCGTAAAACAGCATAAAACGATGAAATTTTTATTATTCGTTTTTATTAATATTTGCGTCTATTTGAACGTTCAACGATCAAAATGCTTGAAAATGCTTATTTTAGCAAAACAGCGTTTGAGCTTTAATCTGCGTTTAACGCGTAAAACAGCATAAAACGGCGAATTTTTATTATTCGTTTTTATTAATATTTAGCTTCTGTTTGAACGATTTCAACGATCTAAAAATGAACGTAGCGTTTTGGCAAAACAGCACGTTTTGACATTCTGCGATTTAACGCGTAAAGACATAAAACGACAGAAATTTTTGTTCGTTTTATTTTATGGCGTCTATTTAGCGAACGGTACAACGATCTAAAATGCTTGAAAATGCTTATTTTAGCAAAACAGCGCGTTTGAGCTTTTAATCTGCGTTTTAACGCGTAAAAACAGCATAAAAACGACGAATTTTTATTATTCGTTTTTATTAATATTGTTTTTCTATTTGAACGATTCCAACGATCTAAAATGCTTGAAAATGCTTATTTTAGCAAAACAGCACGTTTGGCTTTAATCTGCGTTTTAACGCGTAAACAGCATAAAACGACGAAATTTTATTATTCGTTTTTATTAATATTTAGTGTTGAACGATTTCAACGATCTAAAATGCTTGAAAATGCTTATTTTAGCAAAACAACACGTTTTGAGCTTTAATCTGCGTTTTAACGCGTAAAACAACATAAAACGACGAATTTTTATTATTCGTTTTTATTAAAATTGCTTCTATTTGAACGATTTCAACGATCTAAAATGCTTGAAAATGCTTATTTTAGCAAAACAGCACGTTTGAGCTTTAATCTGCGTTTAAGCGTAAAACAGCATAAAACGACGAATTTATTATTCGTTTTTATTAATATTGCGTCTATTTGAACGTTTCAACGATCTAAAATGCTTGAAAATGCTTATTTTAGCAAAACAGCGTTTGAGCTTTAATCTGCGTTTAACGCGTAAACAGCATAAAACGACGAATTTTTATTGTTCGTTTTTATTAATATTGCTTCTATTTGAACGATTTCAGCAATCTAAAATGCTTGAAAATGCTTTTTTAGCAAAACAGCACGTTTTGAGCTTTATCTGCGTTTTAACGCGTAAAACAGCATAAAACGACGAATTTTATTATTCGTTTTATTAATATTGCGTCTTTGGCGATTTCAACCCTAAAATGTGAAAATGCTTATTTAGCAAAACGGCACGTTTGAGCTTTAATCTGCGTTTTAGCGCGTAATACAGCATAAAACGACGAATTTTTTATTATTCGTTTTATTAATGTTATCTCTATTTGAACGATTTCAACGATCTAAAATGCTTGAAAATGCTTATTTTGTAAACAGCGCGTTTGGAGCACAATCTGCGTTTTAGCGCGTAAAACAGCATAAAACGACAAATATTTATTATTCGTTTTTTATTAATATTGCGTCTATTTGAACGATTTCAACGATCTAAAATGCTTGAAAAATGTACAGCAAAACAGCACGTTTGAGCTTTAATCTGCGGATTTTAAGGCGTAAAACAGCATAAAACGGCGAATTTTACATTATTCGTTTTTATTAATATTGCTTCCTATTGAACGATTTCAACGTCTAAATGTTTGAAAATACTTATTTTAGAAAAACAGCACGTTTTGAGCTTTATTCGCGTTTTAACGCGTAAAACAACATAAAACGACGAAATTTTATTATTGTTTTATTTTTTATAGCGTCTATTTGAACGATTTCAACGATCTAAAATGCTTGAAAATGCTTATTTTAGCAAAACAGCACGTTTGAGAGCTTTAATCCGCGTTTTAACGCGTAAAACAACATAAAACGACGAATTTTTTATTATTCGTTTTATTAATATTGCTTCTATTTGAACGATTTCAACAATCTAAAATGCTTGAAAATGCTTATTTTAGCAAACCAGCACGTTTTGAGCTTTAATCTGCGTTTTAACGCGTAAAACAGCATAAAACGACAGAAATTTTTTATTATTCGTTTTATTAATATTGCGTCTGTTGAACGATTTCAACGATCTAAAATGCTTGAAAATGCTTATTTTAGCAAAACAGCACGTTTTGAGGTTTAATCTGCGCAACGCGTAAAACAGCATAAAACGACAATTTACGTATTCGTTTTATTAATATTGCTTCTATTTGAACGATTTCAACGATCTAAAATGCTCGAAAATGCTTATTTTAGCAAAACAGCACGTTTTGAACTTTAATCTGCGTTTAACGTAAACAGCATAAAACGACGGGTACATTATTCGTTTTTTATTAATATTGCTTCTATTTGAACAATTTCAGCGATCTAAAATGCTTGAAAATGCTTATTTTAGCAAAACAGCACGTTTTGAGCTTTAATCTGCGTTTAACGCGTAAAACAGCATAAAACGACGAATTTTTTATTATTCGTTTTTTTGGTAATATTGCGTCTATTTAGACGATTTCAACGATCTAAAATGCTTGAAAATGCTTGTTTACAGCAAAACAGCGCGTTTGAGCTTTAATCTGCGTTTTAACGCGTAAAACAGCATAAAACGGCGAATTTTTTGTATTCGTTTTTATTAATATTGCTTCTATTTGAACGATTTCAACGATCTAAAATGCTTGAAAATGCTTATTTACAGCAAAACAGCACGTTTGAGGCTTTATTCAGCGTTTTAACGTAAACAGCATAAAACGACGAATTTTTATTATTCGTTTTATTAATATTGCTTCTATTTGAACGATTTCAACGATCTAAAATGCTTGAGAAAATGCTTATTTTAGCAAAACAGCACGTTTGAGCTTTATTCTGCGTTTGCTTGCGTAAAACAGCATAAAACGACGGGTATTTTTATTATTCGTTTTTATTAATATTGCTTCTGTTGAACGTTTCCAGCGATCTAAATGCTTGAAAATGCTATTTTAGCAAAACGGCACGTTTGAGCTTTTAATCGCGTTTTTAATGCGTAAAAACATCATAAAAGCGACGAATTTTTTATTATTCGTTTTTATTAATATTGCTTCTATTTGAACGATTTCAACGATCTAAAATGCTTGAAAATGCTTATTTTAATGAAACAGCACGTTTTGAGCTTTAATCTGCGTTTAACGCGTAAAACAACATAAAAACGACAATTTTTATTATTCGTTTTTATTAATATTGCGTCTATTTGAACGATTTCAACGATCTAAAATGCTTGAAAATGCTTATTTTAGCAAAACAGCACGTTTTGAGCTTTAATCTGCGTTTTAACGCGTAAAACAGCATAAAACGACGGAATTTTTATTATTCGTTTTTTATTAATATTGCGTCTATTTGGACGATTTCAACGATCTAAAATGCTTGAAAATGCTTATTTTAGCAAAACAGCACGTTTGAGCTTTTATTCTGCGTTTTAACGTAAAACAGCATAAAAAACGACGAAAATTTTTATTATTCGTTTTTTATTTTTATTGCGTCTGTTGAACGATTTCAACGATCTAAAAGCTTGAAATGTATTTTAGCAAAACAGCACGTTTTGAGCTTTAATCTGCGTTTTAACGCGTAAAACAACATAAAACGACGAATTTTTATTATTCGTTTTTATTAATATTGCTTCAGATTTGAACGATTTCAACGATTTAAAATGCTTGAAAATGCTTATTTTAGCAAAACAGCACGATTTGAGGCGCAATCTGCGTTTTAACGCGTAAAACAACATAAAACGACGAAATTTTATTATTCGTTTTTTAGTAATATTGCGTCTGTTGAACGATTTCAGCGATCTAAAATGCTTTAATGCTTATTTTAGCAAAACAGCACGTTTTGAACTTTATTCTGCGTTTTAACGCGTAAAACAACATAAAACGACGAAGGTACATTGTCGTTTTTATTTTTATTGCGTCTATTTGAACGATTTCAACGATCTAAAAGCGAGAAAATGCTTATTTTAGCAAAACAGCATGTTTGAGCTTTTAATCTGCCGTTTTTAACGCGTAAAACAGCATAAAACAGCGAATTTTTTATTATTCGTTTTTTATTAATATTGCTTCTATTTGAACGATTTCAACGATTTAAAATGCTTGAAAATGCTTATTTTAGCAAAACAGCACGGTTGAGCTTTTAATCTGCGTTTTAACGCGTAAACAGCATAAAACGACGGGAAATTTTTATTATTCGTTTTTATTAATAGTAGCGTCTATTTGAACGATTTCAACGATCTAAAATGCTTGAAAATGCTTATTTTAGCAAAACAGCACGTTTTAGGGATTCTGCGTTTTTAAAGCGTAAAACAACATAAAAAAGACAATTTTTATTATTCGTTTTTTTTTAAAATTTTTTCTATTTGAACGGTTTTAACGATCTAAAATGCTTGAAAATGCTTATTTTAGCCAAAACAGCGCGATTTGAGCTTTTAATCTGCGTTTTAACGCGTAAAAACAGCATATAAAACGACGAATTTTTTGCCCATTACTGCGTTTTTATTAATATTTAGCACCTGTTGAACGATTTCAGCGATCGTACTTGAACATGCTTATTTTTAGCAAAACAGCACGTTTTGAGCTTTATTCTGCGTTTTAACGCGTAAAACGTATAAAACGACGAATTTTATTATTAAAGTTTTTTATTAATATTGCCTCTATTTGAACGATTTCAACGATCTAAAATGCTTGCGAAAATGCTTATTTTAGCAAACAGCGTTTTGAGCTTTAATCTGCGTTTAACGCGTAAAACAACATAAAAACGACGAAATTTTATTCGTTTTTTAATATTGCTTCTATTTGAACGATTTCAACGATCGTCTTGAAAATCTTATTTTAGCAAAACAGCACGTTTGAGCTTTTAATCTGCGCTTTAACGCGTAAAACAGCATAAAACGACGAAATTTTATTATTCGTTTTTTATTTTTGTGCGTCTATTTGAACTGTTCAACGATCTAAAAAGCAGAAAATGCTTATTTTAGCAGCAAAACAGCACGTTTGAGCTTTTAATCTGCGTTTTTAACGCGTAAAACAGCATAAAACGACGAATTTTCATTATTCGTTTTTATTAATATTGCTTCTATTTGAACGATTTCAGCGATTTAAAATGCTTGAAAAATGCTTATTTTTAGCAAAACAGCACGATTTGAAGGCACAATCTGCGTTTTAACGCGTAAAACAGCATAAAACGACGAGTACATTCGTTTTATTATGTGCGTCTGTTGAACGATTTCAGCGATCACGTCGCGAAAATGCTTAACGCAAAACAGCACGTATTGAGCTTTTATTCTGCACGTTTTAACGCGCGTAAAACAGCATATAAAAACGACGAAATTTTTATTATTCGTTTTTATTTTTATTGTGTCTGGCTGAACGATTTCAACGATCTAAAATGCTGAAAATGCTTATTTTAGCAAAACAGCACGTTTTGAGCTTTAATCTGCGTTTTAACGCGTAATACAACATAAAACGACGAATTTTTTTATTCGTTTTTATTAATATTATTGCTTCTATTTGAACGATTTCAACGATCTAAAATGCTTGAAAATGTATTTTAGCAAAACAGCACGTTTAGACTTTAATCTGCGTTTTAGCGCATTAACATAAAACGACGAAATATTTATTATTCGTTTTTGCAGTAATATTGCGTCTGTTTGAACGATTTCAACGATCTAAAATGCTTGAAAAATGCTTATTTTAGCAAAACAGCTGATTTGAGCTTTAATCTGCGTTTTAACGCGTAAACAACATAAAAACAGCGAATTTTTATTATTCGTTTTTTTATTAATATTGCTTCTGAACGATTTCAACGATCTAAAATGTTTGAAAATGCTTGTTACCCAGAAAAACAGCACGTTTTGAGCTTTATTCTGCGTTTTAACGCGTAAAACAACATAAAACGACAGGAAATTTTATTATTCGTTTTTTTTATTTTTTATGGCGTCTATTTGAACGATTTCAGCGATCTAAAAATGCTTGAAAAGTAACATTTTTAGCAAAACAGCACGTTTGAGCTTTTAATCTGCGTTTTAACGCGTAAAACAGCATAAAAACGACAATTTTTATTATTCGTTTTATTAATATTGCTTCTATTGAACGATTTCCAGCAATCTAAAATGTACTTGAAAATGCTTATTTTAGCAAAACAGCGTTTTGAGAGCTTTAATCTGCGTTTTTAACGCGTAAAACAGCATAAAACGACGAAATTTTATTATTCGTTTTATTAATATTGCGTCTATTTGACGATTTGAACGATCTAAAATGCTTGAAAATGCTTATTTTAGCAAAACAGCACGTTTTGAAGGTTTAATCTGCGTTTTAACGCGTAAAACAGCATAAAACGACGAATTTTTTATTATTCGTTTTATTAATATTACTTCTATTTGAACGATTTCAACGATCTAAAATGCTTGAAAATGCTTATTTTAGCAAACAGCACGTTTTGAGTTTAATCTGCGTTTTTAACGCGTAAAACAGCATAAAACGACGAATTTTTTATTATTCGTTTTTAATATTGCTTCTATTGGAACGATTTCAACGATCTAAAATGCTTGAAAATGCTTATTTTAGCAAAACAGCGCGTTTTGAGCTTTAATCTGGAGTTTTAACGCGTAAAACAACATAAAACGACGGGTACGCAGTATTCGTTTTATTAATATTGCGTCTATTTGAACGTTCAACGATCTAAAAGTAGCGAAAATGCTTATTTTAGCAAAACAGCACGTTTGAGCTTTTAATCTGCGTTTAACGCGTAAAACAGCATAAAAACGACGAATTTTTATTATTCGTTTTTTTATTAGCAATATTTAGCTTCTATTTGAACGATTTCCAACGATCTAAAATGCTTGAAAATGCTTATTTTTAGCAAAACAGCACGTTTTAGCAGCGAGCTTTATTCGGCGTTTTTAACGCGGTAAAACGGCTTTATAAAACGACGAATTTTTATTATTCGTTTTTTATTATGTAATTGCTTCTATTTGAACGATTTCAACGATCTAAAATGCTTGAAAATGCTTATTTTAGCAAAACAGCACGTTTTGAGCTTTATTCTGCGTTTTAACGCGTAAAACAGCATAAAAACGACGGGTACATTATTCGTTTTTTATTAATATTGCTTCTATTTGAACGATTTCAACGATCTAAAATGCTTGAAAATGCTTATTTTAGCAAAACAGCACGTTTTGAGCTTTAATCTGCGTTTTTAATGCGTAAAACATCATAAAAGCGACGAATTTTTTATTATTCGTTTTTTTTAGTAATATTGCGCTTCTATTTGAACGATTTCAACGATCTAAAATGCTTTGAAATGCTTATTTTAATGAAACAGCACGTTTGAGCTTTAATCTGCGTTTAACGCGGTAAAACAACATAAAGCGACGAATTTTTTATTATTCGTTTTTATTAATATTGCGCGTCTATTTGAACGATTTCAACGATCTAAAATGCTTACGAAAATGCTTATTTAGCAAAACAGCACGTTTACGAGCTTTAATCTGCGCAACATAAAACAGCATAAAGCGACAATTTTTATTATTCGTTTTTTATTAATATTGCGTCTGTTGAAGACGATTTCAGCGATCTAAAATGCTTGAAAAATGCTTATTTTAGCAAAACAGCGTTTTGAGCTTTTATTCTGCGTTTAACGCGGTAAACAGCATAAAACGACGAATTTTTATTATTCGTTTTTTATTTTTATTGCGTCTGTTGAACGGTTCCAGCGATCTAAAAGCGAAAATGCTTATTTTTAGCAAAACAGCACGTTTTTGAGGCTTTTAATCTGCGTTTTAACGCGTAAAACAGCATAAAACGACGAATTTTTATTATTCGTTTTATTAATATTGCTTCAATTTGAACGATTTCAACGATTTAAAATGCTTGAAAATGCTTATTTTAGCAAAACAGCACGATTTGACTTTTAATCTGCGTTTAACGCGTAAAACAGCATAAAACGACGAAATTTTATTATTCGTTTTATTAATAATGCGTCGGTTGAACATTTCAAAGCGATCTACAAAATGCTTGAAAATGCTTATTTTAGCAAAACAGCACGTTTGAGGCGCATTGCTGCGTTTAACGCGTAAAACAACATAAAAACGACGAAATTTTTATTATTCGTTTTTATTTTTTATTGCGTCTGTTGAACGATTTCAACGATCTAAAAGCGAAAATGCTTATTTTAGCAAAACAGCACGTTTGAGCTTTATTCTGCGTTTTAACGCGTAAAACAGCATAAAAACGACGAAATTTTTATTATTCGTTTTTTATTTTTAGTGCGTCTATTTGAACGATTTCAACGATCTAAAATGTGAAATGCTTATTTTTTTTGTGGCAAAACAGCACGTTTTGAGCTTTTAATCTGCACGTTTTAACGCGTAAAACAACATAAAACGACGAATTTTTTATTATTCGTTTTTATTAATATTGCTTCTATTTGAACGATTTCAGCGATCTAAAATGCTTGAAAATGCTTATTTTAGCAAAACAGCACGTTTTGAGCTTTTAATCTGCGTTTTAACGCGTAAACAGCATAAAACGACGAAATTTTTTATTATTCGTTTTTTTATTAATATTGCGTCTATTTGAACGATTTCAGCGATCTAAAATGCTTGAAAATGCTTATTTTAGCAAAACAGCGTTTTGAGGAGTTTAATCTGCGTTTTAACGCGTAAAACAGCATAAAAACGACGAATTTTTATTATTCGTTTTTATTAATATTGCTTCTGGCGATTTCAGCGATCTAAAATGCTTGAAAATGCTTATTTTAGCAAAACAGCACGTTTTGAGCTTTTAATCTGCGTTTTAACGCGTAAACAACATAAAACGACGAATTTTTATTATTCGTTTTTTATTAATGTACTTCTATTTAAACGATTTCAACGATCTAAAATGCTTGAAAATGCTTATTTTAGCAAAACAGCACGTTTTGAACTGCAATCTGCGTTTTAACGCGTAAAACAGCATAAAACGACAGATTTTTTTTATTATTCGTTTTATTAATATTGCGTCTGTTGAACGGTTTCAGCGATCTAAAATGCTTGAAATGCTTATTTTAGCAAAACAGCACGTTTGAGCTTTTAATCTGCGTTTAACGCGTAAAACAGCATAAAACGACGAATCTTTATTCGTTTTTATTAATATTGCTTCTATTTGAACATTTCAGCGATCTAAATGCTTGAAAGTGCTTGTACAGCAAAACAGCACGTTTTGAGCTTTTGATACGCGTTTAACGCGTAAAACAGCATAAAAACGACGAATTTTTTATTATTCGTTTTTATTAATATTGCTTCCTGTTGAACGATTTCAACGATCTAAATGGCAATGCTTATTTTAGCAAAACAGCATTTTGAGCTTTATTCTGGTTTAACGCGTAAAGGCAGCATAAAAACGACGAATTTTTATTCGTTTTTATTAATATTGCTTCTATTTGAACGATTTCAACGATCTAAAAGGCTTGAAAATGCTTATTTTGCAACAAACAACGCGTTTTGAGTTTTAATCTGCGTTTTAACTCGTAAAACAGCATAAACGACGAATTTTTATTATTCGTTTTATTAATATTGATTCTATTTGAACGATTTCAACGATCTAAAATGCTTGAAATGCTTATTTTAGCAAAACAGCACGTTTGAGCTTTAATCTGGATTTTTAACGCGTAAACAGCATAAAAACGGCGAAATTTTTGTCGTTTTTTTATTAATATTGCGTCTATTTGAACGGTTTCCAGCAATCTAAAATGCTTGAAAATACTTATTTTAGCAAAACAGCACGTTTGAGCTTTAATCTGCGTTTTAATGCGTAAAACAGCATAAAAGCGACGAATTTATTATTATTCGTTTTTATTAATATTGCTTCTGTTGAACGATTTCAACGATCTAAAATGCTTGAAAATGCTTATTTTTAACAAAACGAAAGCACGTTTTGAGCTTTTATCTGCGTTTTAACTCGTAAAACAGCATAAAACGACGAATTTTTTATTATTCGTTTTTTATTAATGTTAGCTGTTGAACGATTTCAACGATCTAAATGCTTGAAAATGCTTATTTTATAAAACAGCGCGTTTTGAGCTTTAATCTGCGTTTAACGCGTAAAACAACATCTAAAACGACAGATTTTTATTATTCGTTTTTTATTAATATTGCTTCTATTTGAACGATTTCAACGATCTAAAATGCTTGAAAATGCTTATTTTAGCAAAACAGCACGTTTTGAGCTTTATTCTGCGTTTTAACGCGTAAAACAACTTATAAAACGACAGAAATTTTTATTATTCGTTTTATTAATATTGCGTCTATTTGAGCGATTTCAACGATCTAAAATGCTTGAAAATGCTTATTTTAGCAAAACAGCACGTTTGTGCTTTATTCTGCGTTTTAACGCGTAAAACAGCTTATAAAAGAAAAACTACAGAGAGAAATTTATTATTCGTTTTTATTAATATTGCGTCTATTTGAACGATTTTACCAACGATCTAAAATGGCAGAAAATGCTTATTTTAATAAGCAGCGCGTTTTGAGCTTTAATCCTGCGTTTAACGCGTAAACAACATAAAAATGACCAATTTTTATTATTCGTTTTTAATATTGCTTCTATTTAAACGATTTCAACGATCTAAAAATGCTGAAAGTAACTTATTTTTAGCAAAACAGCACGTTTTGAGCTTTAATCTGCGTTTTAACGCGTAAAACAGCATAAAAACGACGAATTTTTTATTATTCGTTTTTTATTAATATTGCTTCTATTTGAACGATTTCAACGATCTAAAATGCTTGAAAATGCTTATTTTAGCAAAACAGCGTTTGAGCTATTCTGCACTAACGCGTAAAACAGCATAAAACGACGAAATTTTATTATTCGTCTTTTTATTAATATTGCGTCTATTTGAACGATTTCAACGATCTAAATGCTTGAAATGCTTATTTTAGCAAACAGCACGTTTTGAGGTTTTAATCTGCGTTTTAACTCGTAAAACAGAATAAAACGACGAATTTTTGTTATTCGTTTTTATTAATAATGATTCCTGTTGAACGATTTCAACGATCTAAAATGCTTGAAAATGCTTATTTTAGCGAAACAGCGCGTTTTGAGGCACAATCTGCGTTTTAACGCGTAAAACAGTATAAAAACGACGAAATTTTATTATTCGTTTTTATTAATATTGCGTCTATTTGAACGATTTTCAACAATCTAAAATGCTTGAAAATGCTTATTTTAACAAACAGCACGTTTTGAGCTTTAATCTGCGTTTTTAATGCGTAAAACAGCATAAAAGCGACGAATTTATTATTATTCGTTTTATTAATATGCTTCTATTTGAACATTTCAACGATCTAAAATGCTTGAAAATGCTTATTTAGCAAAACAGCACGTTTGATCTTTAATCTGCGTTTTAACGCGTAAAACAGCGCAAAACGACGAATTTTTATTATTCTGAACATTAATATTGCTTCTATTTGAACGATTTCAACGATCACAAATGCTTGAAAATGCTTATTTAGCAAAACAGCACGTTTTGAGCTTTATTCTGCGTTTAACGCGTAAAACATATAAAACGACGAAATTTTTTATTATTCGTTTTTTATTAATATTGCGTCTATTTGAGCGATTTCAACGATCTAAAATGCTTGAAAATGCTTATTTTAGCAAAACAGCACGTTTATTGCTTTATTCTGCGTTTTAACGCGTAAAACAGCACTTAAAAACTACGAAGTATTTATTATTCGTTTTTATTAATATTGCGTCTATTTGAACGATTTCAACGATCTAAAATGCTTGAAAATGCTTATTTTAGCAAAACAGCACGTTTGAGCTTTTATTCTGCGTTTTAACGCGTAAAAACAGCATAAAAACGACGAAATTTTATTATTCGTTTTTTATTAATATTTAACTATTTAAACGATTTCAACGATAAAATGCTGAAAATGTATTTTAGCAAAACAGCACGTTTTGAGCTTTAATCTGCGTTTTAACGCGTAAAACAGCATAAAACGACGGAATTTTTATTATTCGTTTTTTATTATGTACTTCTATTTGAACGATTTCAACGATCTAAAATGCTTAGCGAAAATGCTTATTTTTATAGCAGCAAAACAGCACGTTTTGAGCTTTATTCTGGATTTTAACGCGTAAAACAGCATAAAAACGACAGAAATTTTTATTATTCGTCTTTTATTAATATTGCGTCTATTTGAACGATTTCAACGATCTAAAATGCTTGAAAATGTATTTTAGCAAAACAGCACGTTTTGAGGTTTAATCTGCGTTTTAACGCGTAAAACAGCATAAAATGACGATTTTTTTATTATTCGTTTTTATTAATATTGCTTCTATTTAAACGATTTCAACGATCTAAAATGCTTGAAAATGCTTATTTTAGCAAAACAGCACGTTTGACTTTAATCTGCGTTTTTAACGCGTAAAACAGCATAAAACGGTAGAATTTTTATTATTCGTTTTTTATTAATATTGCTTCTATTTGAACGATTTCAACGATCTAAAATCTTGAAAATGCTTATTTTAGCAAAACAGCACGTTTTGAGCTTTTAATCTGCGTTTAACGTAAAACAGCATAAAACGACGAAATTTTTATTATTCGTTTTTATTAAT
>NW_027047091.1:0-17496 GCF_025399875.1 Dalotia coriaria
TGAAAATCCCTTAAATAGAGCAATATAAAAAACGAATAATAAAATTCGTCATTTTATGCTGTTTTACGCGTTAAAACGCAGATTAAAGCTCAAAACGTACTGTTTTGCTAAAATAAGCAGTTTCAAGCATTTTAGATTGTTGAAATCGTTCAAATAGACGCAATATTAATAAAAACGAATAATAAAAATTTCGTCGACTTTTATGCTGTTTTACGCGTTAAAACGCAGAATAAAGACTCAAAACGTGCTGTTTTGCTAAAATAAGCATTTTTCAAGCATTTTAGATCGTTGAAATACGTTCAAATAGACGCAATATTAATAAAAACGAATAATAAAAATTTCGTCGTTTTTATGCTGTTTTACGCGTTAAAACGCAGATTAAAAGCTCAAAACGTGCCGTTTTGCTAAAATAAGCATTTTCAAGCATTTTAGATCGTTGAAATCGTTCAAATAGACGCAATATTAATAAAAACGAATAATAAAAAATTCGTCGTTTTTATGCTGTTTTACGCGTTAAAACGCAGATTAAAAGCTCAAAACGTCCTGTTTTGCTAAAATAAGCATTTTCAAGCATTTTAGATCGTTGAAATCGTTCAAATAGACGCAATATTAATAAAAACGAATAATAAAAATTCGTCGTTTTTATGCTGTTTTACGCGTTAAAACGCAGATTAAAGCTCAAAACGTGCTGTTTTGCTAAAATAAAGATTTTCAAGCATTTTAGATCGTTGAAATCGTTCACATAGACGCAATATTAATAAAAACGAATAATAAAATTGCGTGTTTTATGCTGTTTACGCGTTAAAACGCAGAATAAAGCTCAAAACGTGCTGTTTTGCTAAAATAAGCATTTTCAAGCATTTTAGATCGTTAAAATCGTTCAAATAGAAGCAATTAATAAAAACGAATAATAAAATTCGTCGTTTTATGCTGTTTTCGCGTTAAAACGCAGATTAAACTCAAAACGTGCTGTTTTGCTAAAATAAGCATTTTCAAGCATTTTAGATCGTTGAAATCGTTCAAATAGAGCAATATTAATAAAAACGAATAATAAAAAAATTATTCGTTTTTTTATGCTGTTTACGCGTTAAAACGCAGATTAAAGCTCAAAACGTCCTGTTTTGCTAAAATAAGCATTTTCAAGCATTTTAGATCGTTGAAATCGTTCAAATAGACGCAATATTAATAAAAACGAATAATAAAATTCGTCGTTTTTATGCTGTTTTACGCGTTAAAACGCAGATTAAAGCTCAAAACGTCTGTTTTGCTAAAATAAGCATTTTCAAGCATTTTAGATCGTTGAAATCGTTCAAATAGACGCAATATTAATAAAAGCGAATAATAAAAATTGTCGTTTTTATGCTGTTTTTTTCGCGTTAAACGCAGATTAAAGCTCAAAACGTGCTGTTTTGCTAAAATAAGCATTTTCAAGCATTTTAGATCGTTGAAATCACGTTCAAATAGACGCAATATTAATAAAAATAAATAATAAAATTTCGTACGTTTTTATGCTGTTTTATGCGTTAAAACGCTGATTAAAGCTCAAAACGTGCTGTTTTGCTTTAAAATAAGCATTTTCAAGCATTTTGCAGATCGTTCAAAATCGTTCAAAATAGAAAAACAATATTAATAAAAACGAATAATAAAAGTGCGTCGTTTTTATTAATTTTACTTGCCGTTAAAACAGATTACAGCTCAAAACGCTGTTTTGCTAAAATAAGCATTTTCCAAGCAAAATCGTTCAAAAAATAGAAGCAATATTAATAAAAACGAATAATAAAAATTTCGTCGTTTTTTATGCTGTTTCACGCGTTAAAACGCAGATTAAAGCTCAAAACGATGCCGTTTTGCTAAAATAAACTTTTCAAAACATTTTAGATCGTTGAAATCGTTTAAATAGAAACAATATTAATAAAAACGAATAATAAAAATTCGTCATTTTTATGCTGTTTTACGCGTTAAAACGCAGATTAAAACTCAAAACGTGCTGTTTTGCTAAAATAAGCATTTTCAAGCATTTTAGATGGTTGAAATCGTTCAAATAGACGCAATATTAATAAAAACGAATAATAAAAATTTCGTTTTATGCTGTTTACGCGCGTTAAAACGCAGGGGCAAGCTCAAAACGTGCTGTTTTGCTAAAATAAGCATTTTCAAGCATTTTTAGATCACATTTAGAAATCGTTTCAAAATACGCGAGAAGCAATATTAATAAAAACGAATAATAAAAAAATTCGTCGTTTTATGCTTTGCTGTTTTACGCGTTAAAACGCAGATTAAAGCTCAAAACGTACTTTGCTAAAATAAACATTTTCAAACTTCATTTTGATCGTTGGAAATCGTTCAAATGAACGCAGTATTGAAAAAGCAATAAAAATTTCATCGTTTTTATGCTGTTTTTACACTTACGTTAAAACGCAGATTAAAGCTCAAAACGTGCTGTTTTGCTAAAATAAGCATTTTCAGAAATTTTAGATCGTTGAAATCGTTCAAATAGAAGCAATATTAATAAAAACGAATAATAAAAAATTCATTACGTTTTTATGCTGTTTACGCGTTAAAACGCGCAGATTAAAACTCAAAACGTGCTGTTTGCTTTAAAATAGCGCAAAGCATTTTAGATCGTTGAAATCGTTCAAATGAACGCAATATTAATAAAAAACCGAATAATAAAGAATTTCGTCGTTTTTTATGCTTGACACGCGTTAAAACGCTACAGTTAAAGCTCAAAACGTGCTGTTTTGCTAAAATAGCATTTTTCAAGCATTTTAGATGTTGAAATCGTTCAAATAGATGCAATATTATTAAAACGAATAATAAAAATTCGTCGTTTTTATGCTGTTTTACGCGTTAAACGCAGATTAAACTCAAACGTGCTGTTTTTGCGAAAATAAGCATTTTCAAGCATTTTAGGTCGTTGAAATCACGTTCAAATAGGCAATATTAATAAAAAACGAATAATAAAATTCGTCGTTTTATGCTGTTTTACGCGTTAAAACGCAGATTAAAGCTCAAAAACGTGCTGTTTTGCGCAAAATAAAACATTTTCAAGCTTTAGATCGTTGAAATCGTTCAAGCAGAAGCAATATTGGCAAAAAACGATAATAAAAAATGCGTCGTTTTTATGCTGTTTACGCGTTAAAACGCAGATTAAAGCTCAAAACGCGATGCTGTTTTTAGCGCACAAAATAAAGCATTTTCAAGCATTTTAGATCGTTGAAATCGTTCAAATAGACGCAATATTATTAATAAAAACGAATAATAATAAAATTTCATCGTTTTTTATGCTCCTTTACGCGCGTTTAAAAACGCAGATTAAAATCAAAACGTGCTGTTTTGCTAAAATAAACAAGCATTTTAGATCGTTGAAATCGTTCAAATAGACGCAATATTAATAAAAAACGAATAATACTTCGTCGTTTTATGCTGTTGCCGTTAAAACGCTGATTAAAACTCAAAACGTGCTGTTTTGCTAAAATATAAGCATTTTCAAGCATTTTAAGATCGTTCAAATCGTTCAAATGGAAGCAATATTAATAAAAACGAATAATAAAAATTCGTCGTTTTATGCTGTTTTCGCTAAACGCGTTAAAGCCAAAACGTCGTTTGCTAAATGTTTTAACATTTAATCGTTGAAATCGTTCAAATAAATAAAAACGAATAATAAAAATTTGTCGTTTTATGCTGTTTTACGCGTTAAAACGCGATAACTCAAACGTGCTGTTTTGCTAAAATAAGCATTTTCAGCATTTTAGATCGTTGAAATCGTTCAAATAGACGCAATATTATAAACGAATAAAAAATTCGTCGTTTTTATGCTGTTTTACGCGTTAAAACGCGATTAAAGCTCAAAACGTGCTGTTTTGCAAAATAACTTTTCAAGCATTTTAGATCGTTGAAATCGTTCAAATAGACGCAATATTAATAAAAACGAATAAAAATTTGTCGTTTTTATGCTTTTAGCGTTAAAACGCGTAAACTCAAAACGTGCTGTTTTGCTAAAATAAGCATTTTCAAGCATTTAGATCGTTGAAATCGTTCAAATAGAAGCAATATTAATAAAAGCAGATAATAAAAATTTTGTCGTTTTGTGATGCTGTTTTACGCGTTAAAACGCAGATTAGAAACGTGCTGTTTTGCTGAAATAAGCATTTTCAAAACGTTTTAGATCACGTTGAAATCGTTCAAATGGAAACGGCAGTAATAAACGGGCAGCAAAAATTTCGTCGTTTTTATACCATTTTATGCGTTAAACGCCGGGTAGAAACAAAACATTATGTTTTGCTAAAACAATCATTTTTCAAACATTTTAGATCGTTGAAGTAAGTTCAGTAGACGCCGTATTTATAAAAACCAATGGCAAAAAAATTTCGTCGTTTTATGCTGTTTACGCGTTAAAAACGCGGGCAAGCAAAACGTGCTGTTTTGCTAAAATAAGCAATTTCAGCATTTTGCCGGTCGTTTGGAAATCGTTCAAAATAGAGAGCAATATTAAGCAAAAGCGAATAATAAAAATTCGTCCGATTTTTATGCTGTTTTGCGTTAAAACGCAGATTAAAGCTCAAACATTGCGCATTTTGCAAATAATCATTTTCAAGCATTTTAGATCGTTGGAAATGTTCAAATAGGCGATATTAATAAAAACGGAATAGCAGGCTGTTCGTTTTTAATCTGTTTACGCGTTAAAGAGCGCAGATTAAACTCAAACGTGCTGTTTTTGCTAAAATAATCATTTTCAAGCGCACAGATGGGTTGAATGTTCAAACCAGACGCAATAATGGCGAAACGAATAACGAATTTCGTGAACATGCTGTTTTACGCGTTGAAACGCCGTTAAAGCTCAAAACGTGCTGTTTTTGCAAAATAAGCATTTTTCCGGCATTTTAGATGCGTTGAAATCGTTCAAATAAAGCAAGCAGTAATAAAAACGAATAATAAAAATTCGTGGATTTTTTATGCTGTTTACGTTAAAAGCGCAGATTAAAACCTCAAAACGTTAACTGTTTTGCTTTCATCAGCATTTTCAAGCATTTTTGAGTCGTTGAAATCGTTCGGCGAACGCAATAAATAAAAAACGGAATAATAAAAATTTTACGTAGGTTTTTATGCTGTTTTGCGCGTTAAAAAGCGGTTAAAACAAAACGACGCTGTTTTGCTGAAATAAGCATTTTCAATCGGTTTAGATCGTTAAAATCGTTCAAATGAAAACGTAGTAATAAAACGAATAAATAAAAATTCGTCGATTTTATTATGCGTTGAAGCGAGATTAAAACTCAAAGCTGATAGCAAATTTTTGCTAAAATAAACATTTTTCAGCATTTTAGATCGTTGAAATCGTTGAAATGAAGCAATATTAATAAGCGATAATAAAAATTCATTGTTTTATGCTGTTTACGCGTTAAAACGCAGTTAGCAGCTCAAAACGTGCTGTTTGCTAAAATAAAGCATTTACAAAGCTTATTTTTTTAGATTGTTGGGAAGTCGTTCGGAAACCGGTAATAATGGCGAATAATAAAATTCGTCGTTTTTTTATGCTGTTTACGCGTTAAAACGCAGATTAACAAAAACGTGCTGTTTGCTGAAATAATCATTTCAGCTTGTTTAGATCTTTGAAATCGTTCAAATAGACGCAATATTAATAAAAACGAATAATAAAAATTTCGTCGTTTTGGCCGCGGCTTTACGCGTTAAAACGCGAATTAAAACGATGCTGTTTTGCTAAAATAAGCATTTTTAAACATTTTAGATCGTTTGGAATCGTTCAAATAGAAACAATATTAATAAAAAACGGGCGTAAAAAATTCGTCGTTTTATGCTGTTTTACGCGTTAAAACGCAGATTAAAAATAAAACGTGTTGTTTTGCTTCAAAATAATCGTTTTTCACCAAGCATTTTAGATCGCCGTGGTGGAAATCGTTCAAATAGACGCAATAGTAATAAAGCGATAATAAAAATTTCGTCGCGATTTTTTATGCGCCGTTTTACGCGTTAAACGCAGATTAAAACTCAAAACGTGCTGGCGCTTCATAATCACATTTCCAAACATTTTAGATCGTTGAAATCGTTTCAAATAGACGCAATGGCTTAATAAAAACCGGGCAAAAATTTGGTACTGTTTTTGTATTTTACGCGTTAAAACGCAGATTAAAAGCTCAAAACGTGCTGTTTTGCTAAAATAATCATTTTCAAGAAGCCATTTTTAGATCGTTAGGAAATGGTGATTCAGAAAATATCAGCAATAATGGCAAAAACGAATAACCAAAATTGTCATTTTGCCGCTGCGAACTTTACGCGGTAAAACGCGGATTAGCTCAAAACATTGCTGTTTTGCAAAATGACGTTTTCAAACATTTTAGATCGTTGAAATCGTTAGTAGGCTGTAATAGTAAGCAAAAGCAGATAATAAAAAATTTTACCGTGAATTTTTAGCCGCGTTTTGCGTTAAAAACGCCAGTTAAAGCTCAAAACGTACTGTTTTGCTAAAATGTCGCTTTATTTTCAAGCATTTTAGATCGTTAAGCGTTGTTCCAAATAGACGCAATATTATTAAAACGAATAATAAAATTCACGTCGGAACATGCTGTTTGCGTTAAAACGCAGATTAAAATAAAACGTGCTGTTTTTTGCGCAAAATAATCCATTTCAACATTTAAAGTGGTGAAATCGTTCAAATAGACACAATAATACATGAGAATAATAAAAAAATTTCAAACCGTTTTATGCTGTTTTACCCATTTATAGCACAGATTAAAAGCTCAAAACGTGCTGTTTTGCTAAAATAAAACATTTTCAAGCATTTAGATCATTGAAATCGTTCAAATAGAAGAAATAATAATAAAAACAGATAATAAAATTCCGGTAGTTTTATGCTGTTTGCGTTCGAGCACGATTAAAACTCAAAACGTGCTTTGTTTTGCTAAATCATATTCCGGCGTTTGGATCGTTGGGGAATTATTCCGGTGGTTTGCAATATTGTAAAACGAATAATAAAAATTTCGTGTTTTATGCTTTGTTTTGCGTTCGGCGCAGATTAAAAGCTCAAAACGTGCTACTGAAATGACATTTTCAGCATTTTGGGTGGTGGAAATCGTTCCAGAAATAGGAAACTAATATTGGCAAAACAGGCAATAAAAGTGCGTCGTTTTATTTGTTGTTTTACGCGGTAAAACACCGATTAAAAACCAAAAAGTGCTGTTTTTTCTAAAAAAAAAGCATTTTCCAACATTTTTGATTGTTTAAATCGTTCAAATAGGAAAAATAATAATAAAAAAAAGAATAATAAAAATTGGTGGTTTTATGCTGTTTTTCGCGTTAAAACGCAGATTAAAGCTCCCAAAAAAGTGCTGTTTTTTCTAAAATAATCATATTCAAGCATTTTTTGATCGTTGAAATTTTCAAATAGACGCAATATTAATAAAAAAAGAATAAAAAAATTTCGTCGTTTTTTTTTTGTTTTTTTACCCTTAAAACGCAGATTAAAGCTCAAAACGTGCTGTTTTGCTAAAATAATCAAATTTTTAAGCACTTTAGATCGTTGAAATGTTCAAACAGACGCAAATTAATAAAAACGAATAATAAAAATTTTTGTCGTTTTTTTGTTTTTTACCCCGTTAAAACGCAGAAAACAAAACGGGTGTTTTTCTAAAATAAACCCTTTTCCCAAACATTTTTTGATTGTTGAAATCGTTCAAATAGAAGCAATATTAATAAAAAAAGAATTAAAAAATTCGTCGTTTTTTTGCTTTTACGCGTTTAAAAAGCAGATTAAAAGCTCAAAAAAGTGTTTTTTTGCTAAAAAAAATCATTTTCAAGCGTTTTTTGATCGTTGAAATCGTTCAAATAGACGCAAATTAATAAAAAAAGAATAATAAAAAAAAACGTCGTTTTCATGCTGTTTTTTCGCGTTAAAACGCAGATTAAAAAAACTCAAAACGTGCTGTTTTTAAAAAAATAATTTTTTTCAAGATTTTTTGATCGTTGAAATCGTTTAAAAAGACGCAATATTAATAAAAAACGAATAATAAAAAAATTTTGTCGTTTTTTTTGCTGTTTTACCCTTAAAAAGCAGATTAAAACTCAAAACGTGCTGTTTTGCTAAAATAAGCATTTTCAAGCATTTTAGATTGTTTGGGAAAACGTTCAAATAGAAGCAAAAATTAATAAAAAAAGAATAAAAAAAAATTCGTCGTTTTATGCCGTTTTATGCGTTAAAAAGCAGATTAAAAACTCAAAAAAGTGCTGTTTTTTTTCTAAAATAATCATTTTCAAACATTTTAAAATCGTTGAAATCGTTCAATTAGAAGCAATATTAATAAAAAAAGAATAATAAAAAAAATTTGTCATTTTTTTTGTTTTTTTACGCGTTTAAAAGCAGATTAAAGCTCAAAACGTGCAGTTTTGCAAAATAATCATTTTCAAAACATTTTAGATTGTTGAAATAGTTCAAATAGACGCAATATTAATAAAAAAGAATAATAAAAATTTCGTCGTTTTTTTTCTGTTTTACGCGTTAAAACGCGATTAAAAACTCAAAAAGTGCCGTTTTTTCCAAAATAAGCATTTTTTAAACATTTTTGGGTCGTTGGGAAAACGTTCCCAAAAAGAAGCAATATTAATAAAAAAGAATAATAAAAAAATTCTCGTTTTTATGCTGTTTTACGCGTTAAAACGCAGATTAAAAACTCAAAACGTGCTATTTTTGGGAAAAAAAATCATTTTTTAAAACATTTTTTGATCGTTGGGAAAACGTTCAAATAGACGCAATATTAATAAAAAAAGAATAATAAAATTTCGTCGTTTTATGCTGTTTTACGCGTTAAAACGCAGATTAAAGCTCAAAACGGTTTTTGCCAAAAAAAGCATTTTCAAGCATTTTAGATCGTTGGGAAAACATTCAAATAAAAACAATATTAAAAAACGAATAATAAAAATTCGTCGTTTTTATGCTGTTTTTTCGCGTTAAAAAAGCAGATTAAAAACTCAAAAAGTGCTGTTTTGTTAAAATAATCATTTTTAAACATTTTTTTTTATCGTTTTAAATCTTTCAAATAGGCGCAATTTTTAATAAAAACGAATAATAAATATTTCGTCTTTTTTTTCCTTTTACGCGTTAAAACGCAGATTAAAAACTCAAAACGTGCTGTTTTGCTAAAATAAGCATTTTCAAGCATTTTAGATCGTTAAAATCGTTCAAATAGACGCAATATTAATAAAACGAATAATAAAAAATTCGTCGTTTTTTTGCTTTTTTTTACGCGTTAAGACGAATTAAAACTCAAAACGTGCTGTTTTGCTAAAATAATCATTTTTAAGCATTTTAAATCGTTCAAATAGACGCAATATTAAAAAAAAAACGAATAAAAAAATTTCGTCGTTTTATGCTGTTTTTACGCGTTAAAAAGCAGATTAAAGCTCAAAACATGCTGTTATGGGGTAAAATAAGCATTTTCAAACATTTTAGATCGTTGAAATCGTTTTAAATAGAAGAAATATTAATAAAAAAAGAATATTAAATAATTCGTCGTTTTATGCTGTTTTACGCGTTAAAACGCAGATTAAAAACTCAAAACGTGCTGTTTTTCCAAAAAAAACCCTATTCCCAAAATTTTTTGATCGTCGAAATCGTTCAAATAGACGCAATATTAATAAAAAAAGAATAATAAAAAAGTCGTCGTTGTTATGTTTTTTTACGCGTTAAAAAGCAGATTAAAGCTCAAAAAAGTGCTGTTTTTTAAAATAACATTTTCAAAACACTTTAGATCGTTGAAATCCCTTCAAATAGACGCAAATTTAAAAAAAACGAATAATAAAAAAATTTTTTCGTTTTTTTGTTTTTTTACGCGTTAAAAAGCGGAAATTTAAAACTCAAAACGTGCTGTTTTGCTAAAATAAAACATTTTTTAAACATTTTAGATCGTTGAAATCGTTCAAATAGAAGCAATATTAATAAAAAAGAATAAAAAAATTCGTCGTTTTTTTGCTTTTTTTTACGCGTTAAAACGCAGATTGCCCAAAAAGTGCAGTTTTGCTAAAATAATCATTTTCCCAAACATTTTTTGATTGTTGAAACCCTTCAAATAGACGCAATATTAATAAAAACGAATAATAAAATTTCCCCTCGTTTTTTTGCTGTTTTACGCGTTAAAAAGCAGATTAAAAACTCAAAACGGCTGTTTCCCCTAAAAAAAGCATTTTCAGTCATTTTTTGATCGTTGAAATCGTTCAAATAGAAGCAAATTTAAAAAAAACGAATAATTAAAAAATTTGTCGTTTTTTTGCTGTTTTTCGCGTTAAAACGCAGATTAAAAACTCAAAACTTCTTTTTTCTAAAAAAATCATTTTCAAGCATTTTTTGATCGTTTAAATCGTTCAAATAGACGCAATATTAATAAAAAAAAGAATAATAAAAAATTTCGTCGTTTTTTTGCTGTTTTACGCGTTAAAAAAACCCGATTAAAACTCAAAACGTGCTGTTTTGCTAAGATAATCATATTCAAGCATTTTAGATCAAAACGTTAAATAGAAGCAATATTAATAAAAACGAATAATTAAAAAGTCGTTTTTTGCTGTTTTTCGCGTTAAAACGCAGATTAAAAACTCAAAACGTGCTGTTTTGCTAAAATAATCATTTTCAAGCATTTTAGATCGTTGAAATCGTTCAAATAGACGCAATATTAATAAAAAAAGAATAATAAAAATTTGTCGTTTTATGCTGTTTTTCGCGTTAAAAAAGCAGATTAAAAGCTCAAAACGTGCTGTTTTGCTAAAATAATCATTTTCAAGCACTTTAGATCGTTGAAATGTTCAAATAGACGCAATATTAATAAAAACGAATTAAAAAATTTTGTCGTTTTTATTTGTTTTACGCGTTAAAACGCAGATTAAAACTCAAAACGGCTGTTTTGCTAAGATAATCATATTCAAGCATTTTAGATCGTTGAAATCGTTCAAATAGAAGCAATATTAATAAAAAAAAAGAATAATAAAAATTCGTCGTTTTTATGTTTTTTTACGCGTTAAAAAAGCAGATTAAAGCTCAAAACGTGCTGTTTTTGCTAAAATAACTTTTTAAGCATTTTTTGATCGTTGAAATCGTTCAAATAGACGCAATATTAATAAAAAAAAGAATAATAAAATTTTTGTCGTTTTATGCGTTTTACGCGTTAAAACGCAGATTAAAGCTCAAACGGCTGTTTTTTCTAAAATAAAAGGGATTTTCAAATTTTAGATCATTGAAATGTTTTAAATAGACGCAATATTAATAAAAACGAATAATAAAAAATTCGTCGTTTTATGCTGTTTTTCGCGTTAAAAAAGCAGATTAAAAGCTCAAAACCCTTTCTGGGTTTTTCTAAAGTAATCATTTTCAAAACATTTTAGATCGTTGAAATCGTTCAAATGACGCAATATTAATAAAAACTAATAATAAAAAATTTTGTCGTTTTTTTTGCCTTTTTTCGCGTTAAAACCGATTAAAAACTCAAAAAGTGCTGTTTTTCTTAAAAAAAACATTTTCAAGCATTTTAGATCGTTGAAATCGTTCAAATAGAAAAATATTAATAAAAACGAATAATAAAAAAACCGTCGTTTTTAAAAATGTTTTACGCGTTAAAAAAGCAGGGTTAAACTCAAAAAAGGCTGTTTTTTTCTAAAAATAATCATATTCAAGCATTTTTGATCGTTGGGAAAACGTTCAAATAGACGCAATATTTAAAAAAAAACGGGAAAAATAAAAAAAGTCGTCGTTTTATGCTGTTTTACGCGTTAAAACGCAGATTAAAGCCCCCAAAAAGGGTGTTTTGCTAAAAAAACATTTTCAAACACTTTTTGATCGTTTAAATCGTTTTTTAAATAGACGCAATATTAATAAAAAAGAATAATAAAAAATTTTGTCGTTTTATGCTGGGTTTTTCGCGTTAAAACTCAGATTAAAGCTCAAAACGGGTGTTTTGCTAAAATAAGCATTTTCAAGCATTTTAGATCGGGAAAACGTTCAAATAGAAACAATATTAATAAAAAAGAATAATAAAAAAATTCCCTCGTTTTTTTGCTGTTTTTCGCGTTAAAACGCAGATTAAAAACCTTCCCCAAAAAGTGCTGTTTTGCTAAAATAATCATTTTCAAGCATTTTAGATCGTTGAAATCGTTCAAATAGACGCAATATTAATAAAAACGAATAATAAAATTTCTGCCTTTTATGTGTTTTACGCGTTAAAACGCAGAAAAGCTCAAAACGTGCTGTTTTGCTAAAAAGCATTTTCAAGCATTTTAGATTGTTGAAATCGTTCAAATAGAAGCAAATTAATAAAACCGAATAATAAAAAATTCGTCGTTTTATGCTGTTTTTTCGCGATAAAAAAGGGAGATTAAAGCTCGAAACGTGCGTTTTGCTAAAATAAGCATTTTCACTTTAATTGTTGAAATCGTTCAAATAGAAGCAATATAATAAAACCGAATAATTAAAATTTGCGTTATGCTGTTTACGCGTTAAAAAAGCAGATTAAAGCTCAAAACGTGCTGTTTTTAAAGTAATCATTTTCAAGCATTTTAGATCGTTGAAATCGTTCAAATAGAGCAATATTAATAAAAACGAATAATAAAAAAATTCGTCGTTTTTGTTTTAGCGTTAAAAGAGATTAAAGCTCAAACGTGCTGTTTTGGGGACTAAAATTTCAAATTTAGATCGCGAATCGTTCAAATAGAAGAAATAAAAAAACGAATAAAAAAATCCCGTTTTTATGCTGTTTTACGCTTAAAACGATTAAAGCCTCCAAAACGGGGTTTTCTAAGAT
Organism: Dalotia coriaria; assembly: GCF_025399875.1. Taxonomy (NCBI): domain Eukaryota; kingdom Metazoa; phylum Arthropoda; class Insecta; order Coleoptera; family Staphylinidae; genus Dalotia; species Dalotia coriaria. The sequence goes on from NW_027047091.1 coordinate 12,792, forward strand.
AATCATATTCAGCATTTTAGATCGTTGAAATCGTTCAAAGACGCAATATTAATAAAAACGAATAATAAAAATGCGTCGTTTTAGTTGTTTTACCCTTAAAACGGGAGATTAAAAGCTCAAAAACGTGCTGTTTTTTTCTAAAATAATCATTTTCAAGCATTTAGATCGTTGAAATCGTTCAAATAGACGCAATATTAATAAAAACGAAAAAAATTTTGTCGTTTTATGCTGTTTTACGCGTTAAAACTGATTAAGCTCAAAACGTGCGGTTTTTTTAAAAAGCATTTTCAAGCATTTTGATCGTTGAAATCGTTTAAATAGAAGCAATATTAAAAAAAACGAATAATAAAAATTCGTCGTTTTATGTGTTTTACGCGTTAAAACGCAGGTTAAATCAAAACGGGGTTTTGCTAAAATACCCTTTTCAAGCATTTTAGATCGTTGAAATCGTTCAAATACGCGAAATTAATAAAAACGAATAATAAAAATTTTGTGTTTTTTGCTGTTTTACGCTTAAAACGCAGATTAAAAGCCCCAAAACGTGCTGTTTTGCTAAAATAATCATTTTCGCATTTTAGATCGTTGAAATCGTTCAAATAGACGCAAATTTAATAAAAAACGAATAATAAAAATTTCGTCGTTTTATGCTGTTTTACGCGTTAAAACGCAGATTAATGCTCAAAACGTGCTGTTTTGCTAAAAATTTGCATTTTCAAGCATTTTAAACGTTAAATCTTCAAATAAGCAATATTAATAAAAAAGAAATAAAAATTCGCGTTTTATCGTTTTACCGTTAAACGCAGATTAAAAACTCAAACGTGCTGTTTTGCTAAAATAATCATTTTCGCATTTTAGATCGTTGAAATCGTTCAAATAGACGATATTAATAAAAACGAATAATAAAAATTTCGTCGTTTTATGCTGTTTTACGCGTTAAAACGCAGATTAAAGCTCAAAACGTGCTGTTTTTGCTAAAAAAGCATTTCAGCATTTTAGATTGTGAAATCGTTCAAATAGAAGCATATTAATAAAAAACGAATAATAAAAATTCGTCGTTTTATGCTGTTTTACCGTTAAAACGCAGATTAAAGCTCAAAACGTGCTGTTTTGCTAAAAATAATCATTTTCAAGCATTTTAGATCGTTGAAATCGTTCAAATAGACGCAATATTAATAAAAACGAATAATAAAAATTTCGTCGTTTTATGCTGTTTTACGCGTTAAAACGCAGTGATTAAAGCTCAAAACGTGCTGTTTTGCTAAAATAAGCATTTTCAAGCATTTTAGATCGATGAAATCGTTCAAATAGAAGCAATATTAATAAAAACGAATAATAAAAATTGTCGTTTTATGCTGTTTTACGCGTTAAAACGCAGATTAAAGCTCAAAACGTACTGTTTTCCTAAAATAATCATTTTCAAGCATTTTAGATCGTTGAAATCGTTCAAATAGACGCAATATTAATAAAACGAATAATAAAAATTTCTGTCGTTTTATGTTGTTTTACGCGTTAAAACGCAGATTAAAAGCTCAAAACGTGCTGTTTTGCTAAAAATAAGCATTTTCAATCATTTTAGATCGTTGAAATCGTTCAAATAGAAGAATATTAATAAAAACGAATAATAAAAATTTCGTCGTTTTATGCTGTTTTACGCGTTAAAACGCAGATTAAAAACTCAAAACGTGCTGTTTTGCTAAAAATAAGCATTTTCAAGCATTTTAGATCGTTGAAATCGTTCAAATAGATGCAATATTAATAAAAACGAATAATAAAAAATTCATCGTTTTATGCTGTTTTACGCGTTAAAACGCAGATTAAAGCTCAAAACGTGCTGTTTTGCTAAAATAATCATTTTCGCATTTTAGATCGTTGAAATCGTTCAATTAGACGCAATATTAATAAAACGAATAATAAAAATTGTCGTTTTATGCTGTTTTACGCGTTAAAACGCAGATTAAAGCTCAAAACGTGCTGTTTTGCTAAAATAAGCATTTTCAAGCATTTTAGATCGTTGAAATCGTTCAAATAGAAGAAATATTAATCAGAAACCAAGAATAAAAATTCGTCGTTTTATGCTGTTTTACGCGTTAAAACGCAGATTAAAGCTCAAAACGTGCTGTTTTGCTAAAAATAATCATTTTCAAGTATTTTAGATCGTTGAAATCGTTCAAATAGACGCAATATTAATAAAAACGAATAATAAAAAATTCGTCGTTTTATGCTGTTTTACGCTAAAACGCAGATTGCTCAAAACGTGCTGTTTTGCTAAAATAATCATATTCAAGCATTTTAGATCGTTGAAATCGTTCAAATAGACGGCAATATTAATAAAAACGAATAATAAAATTTCGTCGTTTTATGCTGTTTTACGCGTTAAAACGCAGATTAAAAACTCAAAAAAGTGCTGTTTTGCTAAAATAAGCATTTTCAAGCATTTTAGATCGTTGAAATCGTTCAAATAGAAGCAATATTAATAAAAAACGAATAATAAAAATTCGTCGTTTTATGCTGTTTTACGCGTTAAAACGCAGATTAAAGCTCAAAACGTGCTGTTTTGCTAAAATAATCATTTTCAAGCATTTTAGATCGTTGAAATCGTTCAAATAGACGCAATATTAATAAAAACGAATAATAAAATTTGTCGTTTTATGCTGTTTTACGCGTTAAAACGCAGATTAAAGCTCAAAACGTGCTGTTTTGCTAAAATAAGCATTTTCAAGCATTTTAGATCGTTGAAATCGTTCAATAGAAGCAATATTAATAAAAAACGAATAATAAAAATTCGTCGTTTTATGCTGTTTTACGCGTTAAAACGCAGATTAAAGCTCAAAACGTGCTGTTTTGCTAAAATAATCATTTTCAAGCATTTTAGATCGTTGAAATCGTTCAAATAGACGCAATATTAATAAAAACGAATAATAAAAATTTCGTCGTTTTATGCTGTTTTACGCGTTAAAACGCAGATTAAAGCCTCAAAACGTGCTGTTTTGCTAAAATAAGCATTTTCAAGCATTTTAGATCGCTGAAATCGTTCAAATAGAAGCAATATTAATAAAAAACGAATAATAAAAATTCGTCGTTTTATGCTGTTTTACGCGTTAAAACGCAGATTAAAGCTCAAAACGTGCTGTTTTGCTAAAATAATCATTTTCAAGCATTTTAGATCGTTGAAATCGTTCAAATAGACGCAATATTAATAAAAACGAATAATAAAAATTTCGTCGTTTTTATGCTGTTTTACGCGTTAAAACGCAGATTAAAGCTCAAAACGTGCTGTTTTGCTAAAATAAGCATTTTCAAGCATTTTAGATCGTTGAAATCGTTCAAATAGAAGCAATATTAATAAAAATCGAATAATAAAAATTCGTCGTTTTATGCTGTTTTACGCGTTAAAACGCAGATTAAAGCTCAAAAAGTGCTGTTTTGCTAAAATAATCATTTTCAAGCATTTTAGATCGTTGAAATCGTTCAAATGACGCAATATTAATAAAAACGAATAATAAAAATTTCGTCGTTTTATGCTGTTTTACGCGTTAAAACGCAGATTAAAGCTCAAAACGTGCTGTTTTGCTAAAATAAGCATTTTCAAGCATTTGATCGTTGAAATCGTTCTAGAGCAATATTAATAAAACGAATAATAAAATTCGTCGTTTTATGCTGTTTTAGCGTTAAAACGCAATTAAAGCTCAAACGTGCTGTTTTGCTAAAATAATCATTTTCAAGCATTTTAGATCGTTGAAACGTTCATGACGCAATATTAATAAAACGAATATAAAATTGTCGTTTTATGCTGTTTACGCGTTAAAACGCATTAAGCCAAATTTTTCCAAAAAAATTTTCCTTTTTATCGTTTTAAAGTTAAAAGAGAAAAAAATTTAATTTTTAAAAAAAAAATTTTTTTTTTTGTTTTACCCTTAAACGCAATTAATAAAAACCCCTTTTTTTTAAAAAAAACCCTTTTTTTTTCCTTTTTTTTAAAAAAAGGAAAAAAAAAAAAAAAAAAAAAAATTTTTTTTTTTTGTTTTTGGGTTAAAAGCAAATTAAAATAAAAAGGTTTTTAAAAATTTCTTTTAAGCTTTTAACGTTAAACGTTAAAAGGAAAAATTTTCAAAAAAAAAATTTTCCTTTTAGTGTTTTACCCTTAAAAGCGATTAAAAAACGGGTTTTTAAAAAACCTTTTTAAGCTTTTAACGGGTAAACGTTAAATAAAAGCTTTTTAAAAAAAATAAAAAATTTTTCGTTTTACGTTTTAGGTTAAAAAAAAAAAGAAAATTTTTGTTTTTAAAAAAATTTTTTACCCTTTTAACGTTGAAAGTTTAAAAAGGGAAATAAAAAACAAAATAAAAAATTTGTCGTTTTAGGTTTTACCTTAAAAAGGATTAAATAAAAAACGTGTGGGTTTTTCTAAAAAAGATTTTTAAACTTTTTAACGTTGTGAAATAAACAAAATTTTAAAAAAAAATTTTTGTCGTTTTATTTTTTACGCGTTAAAAAAAGATTAAATAAAAATGCTTTTTTTAACTTTTTAAACATTTTTAAGTTAAACGTTTTTTTTTTAATAAAAAAAAAAAAAAAATTTTGTCTTTTTTTTTCTTTTTTTTAAAACGAATTAAAGCTAAAGGTTTTTTTAAAAAAGTTTTCAACTTTTGTGTTAAATGTCAAAAAAAAGCAAAAATTTTAAAAAAAATTAAAAAATTTTTTTTTA
>NW_027047092.1:0-17486 GCF_025399875.1 Dalotia coriaria
AAGCTTTTGACGTTGCGAAATAGACGCTATTTAAAAAAACGAATAATAAAAAATTTTGTCGTTTTTATGCTGTTTTACGCGTTAAAACGCAGAATAAAACTCAAAACGTGCTGTTTTGCTTTTAAAAAAAGCATTTTCAAGCATTTTTAGATCGTTGGAAATCGTTCAAATAGAAGCAATATTAATAAAAACGAATAAAATACAATGGTAGGTAGTACGAGAGGGTGAGTATAAGCTGAGTAAAGTTAAGTAAACACTTGCACGTACGCTATACCCTCACAATATCGCCAAAACGATATTTTTTACTAAACCATTGCAAGTCAGTACGAATATCACATCGGGCGACAAATACTTGCATTTGACTTGCAATGTTAAAATAGCCCATTTGTATAAAATTCCGTGCAGTAATGTTACTCTTTACTCACAAACATAATAAAAATTCGCCGTTTTTTATTCTGTTTTGCGCGTTAAAACGCAGATTAAAATAAAACGTGCTGTTTTGCTAAAATAAGCATTTTCAAGCATTTTTTGATCGTTGAAATCGTTCAAATAGACGCAATATTAATAAAAACGAATAATAAAAATTTCGTCGTTTTTATGCTGTTTTACGCGTTAAAACGCAGATTAAAGCTCAAAACGTGCTGTTTTGCTAAAATAAGCATTTTCAAGCTTTTAGATCGTTGAAATCGTTCAAATAGACGCAATAAAAATAAAAACGAATAATAAAAATTTCTCGTTTTTATGCTGTTTTTACGCGTTAAAACGCAGATTAAAGCTCAAATCGTGCTGTTTTGCTAAAATAAGCATTTTCAAGCATTTTAAATCGTTGAAATCGTTCAAATTGAAGCAATATTAATAAAAACGAATAATAAAAATTCGTCGTTTTTATGCTGTTTTACGCGTTAAAACGCAGATTAAAAACTCAAAACGTGCTGTTTTGCTAAAATAAGCATTTTCCCAAACTTTTTAGATCGTTGAAATCGTTCAAATAGACGCTAAAATAAAAACGAATATCAAAATTTCGTCGTTTTTATGCTGTTTTACGCGTTAAAACGCAGAATAAAACTCAAAACGTGCTGTTTTGCTTTTAAAAAAAGCATTTTCAAGCATTTTAGATCGTTGAAATCGTTCAAATAGACGCAATATTAATAAAAACGAATAATAAAAATTCGTCGTTTTTATGCTGTTTTACGCGTTAAAACGCAGATTAAAGCTCAAAACGTGCTGTTTTTTCTAAAAAACATTTTCAAGCATTTTAGATCGTTGAAATCGTTCAATTAGAAGCAATATTTAAAAACGAATAATAAAAATTTCGTCGTTTTTTTTGCTGTTTTACGCGTTAAAACGCAGATTAAAACTCAAAACGTAGCTGTTTTGCTAAAATAAGCATTTTCAAAACATTTTAGATCGTTGAAATCATTCAAATAGACGCAATATTAATAAAAACAAAATAATAAAAATTCGTCGTTTTATGCTGTTTTACGCGTTAAAACGCAGATTAAAACTCAAAACGTGCTGTTTTGCTAAAATAAAGCATTTTCAAGCATTTTTAGATCGTTGAAATCGTTTTAAATAGAAGCAATATTAATAAAAAAGAATAATAAAAAATTCGTCATTTTTATGCTCTTTACGCGTTAAAACGCAGATTAAAGCTCAAAACGTGCTGTTTTGCTAAAATAACATTTTCAAGCATTTTTGATCGTTGAAATCCGCTCAAATAGACGCAATATTAATAAAACGAATAATAAAATTTCGTCGTTTTTTATGCTGTTTTACGCGTTAAAACGCAGAATAAAGCTCAAAACGTGCTGTTTTGCTAAAATAAAGCATTTTCAAGCATTTTAGATCGTTGAAATCGTTCAAATAGAAGCATATTAATAAAAACGAATAATAAAAATTTCTTCGTTTTATGCTGTTTACGCGTTAAAACGCAGATTAAAGCTCAAAACGTGCTGTTTTTTCTAAAATAAGCATTTTCAAGCATTTTAGATCGTTGAAATCGTTCAAATAGACGCAATATTAATAAAAACGAATAATAAAAAAATTCGTCGTTTTTATGCTGTTTTTCGCGTTAAAACGCAGATTAAAGCTCAAAACGTGCTGTTTTGCCAAAAATAAGCATTTTCAAGCATTTTAGATCGTTGAAATCGTTCAAATAGAAGCAATATTAATAAAATACGAATAATAAAAATTCGTCGTTTTTATGCTGTTTTACGCGTTAAAACGCAGATTAAAACTCAAAACGTGCTGTTTTGCTAAAATAAGCATTTTAAGCTTTTACGCGTTAAATCGTTAATTAAAAGCAATAAATAAAAACGAATAATAAAAATTTTCTTTTATGCTTTACGATACAAATTAAAGCAAACTCAAATCGTGCTGTTTTGCAAAATAAGCATTTTCAAGCATTTTAATCGTTGAAATCGTTCAAATTAAAGCAAAATTATACAATAAAATAAATTTTCGTTTTATGCTGTTTAACGTTAAAAGCAGATTAAAACTCAAAATGCTGTTTTATAAAATAGCATTTTAACTGTTTTAGCGTTAAAACGGAATGTCAAATAGACGCAATTAAAATAAAAACGAATAATTTAAAAATTTCGTCGTTTTAATCTGTTTAGCGTTAAAACGCAGATTAAAAACAAAATCGATATTTTGCAAAATAAGCTTTTACGGTTAAATCGTTGAAATCGTTCAAAGTGAACAATGTAATAAAAACGAATAATAAAAATTTTCGTTTTTAGTGTTGAAACGTTAAAACAGATTAAAACTCAAAAGCGTTTATAAAATTTAAGCTTTTAGCTTTTAGCGCGTTGAAATCGTTCAAAAAGCGCAATAAAATATTGCAATAATAAAAATTTCGTCAGTTTTTATGTGTTTTACGCGTTAAAACGCAATAAAGCTCAAAACGTGCTGTTTTGCATAAAATAAATTTCATGCATTTTTTACGTTAAAACGCAAATAAAGCCAAACTTTAATAAAAAAAAAAAAAATTCTCGTTTTAGTCGTTTACGCGTTAAAACGCAGATTAAACTCAAAACGTGCTGTTTTAAAATAAAGCATTTTCAGCTTTTTAGATCGTTGAAATCGTTAAAAGAGAATAATAAAAAAGAATAATAAAAATTTCGTTTTTTATGGTTTTACGCGTTAAACGCAGATAAAGCTCAAAACGTGCTGTTTTGCATAAAAAAATTTTTGTTTTTAGTCGTGAAATCGCTCAAATAGACGCAATATTAATAAAAAATAAGAATTGTCGTTTTATGTGTTTACGCGTTAAACGCAGATAAAACTCAAAACGTGCTGTTTTCTAAAATAAGCATTTTCAAGCATTTTAGATCGTTGAAATCGTTTAAGGCCGAAACAATATTAATAAAAACGAATAATAAAATTCGTCGTTTTATGCATTTGCGCGTTGACGCAGATTAAAACTCAAACGTAACTGTTTTTGCTAAAATAAGCATTTTCAAGCGGTACGGAATCGTTGAAATCGTTCCAGTAGGCGCAATATTAATAAAAACGAATAATAAAAATTCGTCACGTTTTTATGCTGTTTTACGCTTGAAAGCAGATTAAAACTCAAAACGTGCTGTTTTGCTAAAATAAGCATTTTCAGAAGCATTTTAGATCGTTGAAATCGTTCAAATAGAAGCAATATTAATAAAAACGAATAATAAAAAATTCGTCGTTTTTATGCCTTTACGCGTACAAAACGCAGATTAAAGCTCAAAACGTGCTGTTTGCTAAAATAAGCATTTTTCAAGCGACAGATCGTTGAAATCGTTCAAATAGAAGCAATATTAATAAAAACGAATAATAAAAAATTCGTCGTTTTTATGCTGTTTTACGCGTTAAAACGCAGATTAAAGCTTTCAAAACGTGCTGTTTTGCTAAAATAAGCATTTTCGAAGGCATTTTATATCGTTGAAATCGTTCAGAAGCCGGGCTGTAAAATAAAAAACGAATAAAAAATTTCGTCGTTTTATGCTGTTTTTTACGCGTTAAAACGCAGATTAAAGCTCAAAACGTGCTGTTTTGCTAAAATAAGCATTTTCCAGAAATTTTAGATCGTTGAAATCGTTTAAATAGAAACAATGGTAATAAAAACGAATAATAAAAAGATTCGTCATTTTATGCTCTTTTACGCGTTAAAAACGCAGATTAAAGCTCAAAACGTGCTGTTTTGCTAAAATAAAGCATTTTCAAGCATTTTTAGATCGTTGAAATCGCTCAAATAGACGCAATATTAATAAAAACGAATAATAAAAATTTCGTCGTTTTATGATGCTGTTTTGCGTTAAAACGCAGAATAAAGCTCAAAACGTGCTGTTTTGCTTTAAAATAAGCATTTTCAAGCATTTTAGATCGTTGAAATCGTTCAAATAGAGCAATAATGTAATAAAAACGAATAATAAAAATTCGTCGTTTTTATGCTGTTTTACGCGTTAAAACGCAGATTAAAATTCAAAAACGTGCTGTTTGCACAAAATAAGCATTTTCAAGCATTTTAGATCGTTGAAATCGTTCCGGCCAGGCGCAATATTAATAAAACAAATAATAAAAAATTCGTCGTTTTATGCTGTTTTACGCGTTGAAACGCAGATTAAAAACTCAAAACGTGCTGTTTTGCTTTAAAATAAGCATTTTTCATGCATTTTAGATCGGTGAAATCGTTCAAATAGACGCGTAAAATAAAAAACGAATAATAAAAAATTTCGTCGTTTTTATGCTGTTTTACGCGTTAAAACGCAGAATAAAGCTCAAAACGTGCTGTTTTGCTAAAACCAAAGCATTTTCAAACATTTTAGATCGTTGAAATCGTTCAAATAGAAGCAATATTAATAAAAACGAATAATAAAAATTCGCCGTTTTTTATGCTGTTTTACGCGTTAAAACGCAGAATAAAACTCAAAAACGTGCTGTTTTGCTTACAAAATAAGCATTTTCAAGCATTTTTTAAGATCGTTGAAATCGTTCAAATAAAGCAATATTAATAAAAAGCAGATAATAAAAAATTCGTCGTTTTACATGCTGTATTACGCGTTAAAACGCATATTAAAGCTCAAAACGATTAGCATTTTGCTAAAATAAGCATTTTCGAAGCATTTTTTAGATCGTTGAAATCGTTCAAAAAACAATATTTAAAAAAGCAGTGTAAAAATTTCGTCGTTTTTGTAACACTGCATAGCAAAACGCAGATTAAAGCTCAAAACGTGCTGTTTTGCTAAAATAAGCATTTTCAAGCATTTTTAGATCGTTGAAATCGTTCAAATAGATTTTAATAAAATAAAAACGAATAATAAAAGAATTTCGTCACATGCTGTTTTACGCGTTAAAACGCAGATTAAAGCTCAAAACGTGCTGTTTTGCTAAAATAAGCATTTTCAAGCATTTTAGATCGTTGAAATCGTTTAAATAGAGGCAAATATTAATAAAAAACGAATAATAAAATTCGTATTTTTATGCTAGCACACGCGTTAAGAAACGCAGATTAAAGCTCAAAACGTGCTGTTTTGCTAAAATAACATTTTCAAGCATTTTTAGATCGTTGCGAAATCGATCAAATAGACGCAATATTAATAAAACGAATAATAAAAATTTACGTCGTTTTTTATGATGCTGTTTTTACGCGTTAAAACGCAGAATAAAGCTCAAAACGTGCTGTTTGCTAAAATAAGCGCATTTTCAAACATTTTTGAATCACGTTGAAATCGTTCAAATAGAAGCAATATTAATAAAAACGAATAATAAAAATTCGTCGTTTTATGCTGTTTTGCGCGTTAAAGGCGCAGATTAAAGTTCAAAACGTGCTTGTTTTGCTAAAAGAATAAGCATTTTCAAGCATTTTTTAGATCGGTGAAATCGTTCCAAAATAGACGCAATAATAAAAAACAAATAATAAAAATTCGTGCGTTTTTATGCTGTTTTGCGCGTTAAAACGCAGATTAAAGCTCAAAACGTGCTGTTTTTGCTAAAATAAGCATTTTCAAGCATTTTTAGATCGTTGAAATCGTTCAAATAGACGCAATAAAAGTAAAGAAGCGAATAATAAAAATTTCGTCGTTTTTTATGCTGTTTTGCGCGTTAAAACGCGGAATAGAAACTCAAAACGTGCTGTTTTAGCACAAATAAAGCATTTTCAAACATTTTAGATCGTGAAATCGTTTCAAATAGAAACAATATTAATAAAAACGAATAATAAAAATTCGCCGTTTTATGCTTTTGTTTTACGCGTTAAAACGCAGAATAAAGCTCAAAACGATGCTGTTTTGCTAAAATAAAGCATTTTCAAGCATTTTAGATCGTTGAAATCGTTCAAATAGAAGCAATATTAATAAAAACGAATAATAAAAAATTCGTCGTTTTATGCTGTAATTACGCGTTAAACGCAGATTAAAGCGGCAAAACATTAACATTTTGCTAAAAGTAAGCATTTTTCAAGCATTTTAGATCGTTGAAATCGTTCAAAAAAGAAGCAATATTAAAAACGAATAATAAAAATTTCGTCGTTTTAATAACGACTTTACGCTTAAAACGCAGATTAAAACTCAAAAACGTGCTGTTTTGCTAAAATAAAAGCATTTTCAAGCATTTTAGATCGTTGAAATCATTCAAATAGACGCAATATTAATAAAAGAGCGAATAATAAAAAATTCGTCGTTTTTTATGCTGTTTTACAGTTAAAACGCAGATTAAAACTCAAGAACGTGCTGTTTTGCTAAAATAAGCATTTTCAAGCATTTTAGATCGTTGAAATCGTTTTAAATAGAAACATATAACGGTATATTTTAGATCGTTGAAATCGTTCAAATAGACGCAATATTAATAAAAACGAATAATAAAAAAAATTTCGTCGTTTTATGCTGTTTTACGCGCGTTAAAACGCAGATTAAAAGCTCAAATCGTGCTGTTTTGCTAAAAAACATTTCAAGCATTTTAAATCGTTGAAATCGTTTCCAAATTGAAGCAATATTAATAAAAACGAATAATAATAAAAAATTCGTCGTTTTATGCTGTTTACGCGTTAAACGCGAATTAAAGCTGAAAACGTGCTGTTTTGCTACAAAATAAGCATTTTCCAAGCTTTTTTTAGATCGTTGAAATCGTTCAAATAGAAGCAATAAAATAAAAACGAATGGCAAAAATTTCGTCGTTTTTATGCTGTTTGCGCGTTAAAACGCGGAATAGAAGCTCAAAACCGTGCTGTTTTGTAAATTAAGCATTTTTCAAGCATTTTTAGATCGTTGAAATCATTCAAATGAACCGCAATATTAATAAAAACGAATAATAAAAATTAAATCCGTTTTATGCTGTTTACGCGTTAAAACGCAGATTAAAGCTCAAAAACTGATGCTGTTTTAGCAAAATAAAAGCATTTTCAAGCATTTAGATCGTTGAAATCGTTAAATAGAAGCAATATTAATAAAACAGATAATAAAAATTCGTCATTTTTATGCTCTTTTACGCGTTAAAACGCAGATTAGCTCAAAACGTGCTGTTTTACTTCAAATAAGCATTTTTCAAGCATTTTAGATAGTTGAAATCGCTCAAATAAACGCAATATTAATAAAAACGAATAATAAAAATTTACCGTCACGTTTTTTATGCTGTTTTACACGCGTTAAAACGCAGAATAAAAAGCTCAAAAACGTGCTGTTTTTGCTAAAATAAGCATTTTCAAGCATTTTAGATCGTTGAAATCGTTCGTTCAAATAGAAACAATATTAATAAAAACGAATAATAATAAAATTCGTCGTTTTTAGCATGCTTTGTTTTACGCGTTAAAACGCAGATTAAAGTTCAAAACGTGCTGTTTTGCTAAAATAAGCATTTTCCAAGCATTTTAGATCGTTGAAATCGTTCAAATAGACGCAATATTAATAAAACAAATAATAAAAATTCGTCGTTTTATGCTGTTTTACGCGTTAAAACGCGGATTAAAGCTCAAAACGTGCTGTTTTGCTAAAATAAGCATTTCAAGCATTTTTAGATCGTTGAAATCGTTCAAATAGACGCAATAAAATAAAAACGAATAATAAAATTTCGTCGTTTTTTATGCTGAACTTTGCGTTAAAACGCAGAATAAAGCTCAAAACGTGCTGTTTTGCTAAAATAAGCATTTTTCAAACATTTTTAGATCGTTGAAATCGTTCAAAATAGAAGCAATATTACGTAAAGGAAACGAACAATAAAAATTTCGCCGTTTATGCTGTTTGCGCGTTAAAACGCAGAATAAAAACTCAAAACGTGCTGTTTTTTGCTAAAATAAAAAGCATTTTCAAGCATTTTAGATCGTTGAAATCGTTTAAATAGAAGCAATATTAATAAAAACGAATAATAAAAAATTCGTCGTTTTTAAGCTGGCGTACGCGTTAAAACGCGAATTAAAACTCAAAACATTGCTGTTTGCCTTTAAAATAAAACATTTTCAAGCATTTTGAATCGTTGAAATCGTTCAAAAAGCAATATTAAAAACGAATAATAAAAATTTCGTCGTTTTTATGCTGTTTACGCCTTAAAACGCAGATTAAAGCTCAAAACGTGCTGTTTTGCTAAAATAAGCATTTTCAAGCATTTTAGATCGTTGAAATCGTTAAAATAGACGCAATATTAATAAAACGAATAATAAAAAATTAAATCGTTTTTTATGCTGTTTTACGAGTTAAACGCAGATTAAGCTCAAAGCGTGCTTTGTTTTGCTAAAAATAAGCATTTTTCAAGCATTTTTAGATCGTTGAAATCGTTTTTAAAATAGAAGCAATATTAATAAAAAACGAATAATAAAAATTTGTCATTTTACATGCTCTTTTACGCGTTAAAGAGCGCAGATTAAAGCTCAAAACGTGCTGTTTTGCTAAAATAAGCATTTTCAAGCATTTTTAGATCGTTGAAATCAGCAAATAGGCCGCAATATTAATAAAAACGAATATGCAAAATTTCGTCGTTTTATGTTGTTTACGCGTTAAAACGCGAGATTAAGCTCAAATCGTGCTGTTTTGCTAAAAAACATTTTCCAAGCATTTTAAATCTAAATTTAGGAAATCGTTCAAGTGAAACAATATTAATAAAAACGAATAATAATAAAAGTTGTCGTTTTTATGCTGTTTGCCGTTAAAACGCAGATTAAGCTCAAAACGTGCTGTTTTGCTAAAATAAGCATTTTCAAGCATTTTTAGATCGTTGGAAATCGTTCAAATAGAAGCAATATTAATAAAACAGATAAAAAAATTCGTCGTTTTTTATGCTGTTTTACGCGTTAAAGCGCAGATTAAACCTCAAAACGTGCTGTTTTTGCTAAAATAAGCGCATTTTCAAGCATTTTAGATCCGTTGAAATCGTTCAAATAGGCCGCAATATTAATAAAAACGAATAATAAAATTTCATCACGTTTTATGCTGTTTTACGCGTTAAAACGCAGATTAAAGCTCAAAACGTGCTGTTTGCTAAAATAAGCATTTTCAAGCATTTTAGATCGTTTGAAATCACGTTCAAATAGACGCAATAAAATAAAACGAATAATAAAATTTCGTCGTTTTTATGCTGTTTTTGCGCGTTAAAACGCGGGAATAAAGCAAACGTGCTGTTTTTGCTAAAATAAGCATTTTCCAGAAACATTTTAGATCGTTGGGAAATCGTTCCGGAAATAGAGCAATATTAATAAAAACGAATAATAAAAATTCGCCGTTTTTACATGCTGTTTTGCGCGTTAAAACGCAGAGTAAAACTCAAAACGTGCTGTTTTAACTAAAATAAGCATTTTTCAAGCATTTTTTAGATCGTTGAAATCGTTCCGTAGAATCAAAATTAATAAAAAACAGATAATAAAAATGCGTCGTTTTTAAGCTGGCGGCCGCGTTAAAACGCAGATTAAAGCTCAAAACGTGCTGTTTTAGCACAAAACCGGCATTTTCAAGCATTTTTAGATCGTTGAAATCGTTCAAAAAGAAGCAATATTAAAAAAAACGGGCAATAAAAAATTTCGTCGTTTTTTGTAACTGTTTTTACGCCTTAAAACGCAGATTAAAGCTCAAAACGTGCTGTTTTGCTAAAATAACATTTTCAAGCATTTTAGATCGTTTGAAATCATTCAAATAGACGCAATATTAATAAAAAGGCAGATAATAAAAATTCGTCGTTTTTTTTGTAACACCATTTTACAGTTAAACGCAGGTTAAAGCTCAAACGTGCTGTTTTTTTGCTAAAATAAAGCATTTTCGAAGCATTTTTGAATCGTTGAAATCGCTTGAAATAGACGCAATATTAATAAAACGAATAATAAAAATTCGTCGTTTTATGCTGTTTTGCAAAACGCAGATTAAAGCTGAAAACGTGCTGTTTTGCTAAAATAAAGCATTTTCAAGCTTTTAGATCGTTGAAATCGTTCAAATAGAAGCTAATAAAAAATAAAACGAATAATGAAACTGTCGTTTTATGCTGTTTTACGCGTTAAACGCAGAATAAAGCTCAAAACGATGCTGTTTTGCTAAAATAAGCATTTTCAAGCATTTTGAATCGTTGAAATCATCATTCAAATAGACGCAATATTAGTAATAAAAACGAATAATAAAAAATTCGTCGTTTTATGCTGTTTTACGCGTTAAAACGCAGATTAAAACTCAAACACGTGCTGTTTTGCTAAAATAAGCATTTTTCAAGCATTTTAGATCGATTTGAAATCGTTTTAAATAGGAAGCAATATTAATAAAGCGAATAATAAAAAATTTGTCATTTTTATGCTCTTTTACGCGTTAAAAAACACAGATTAAAGAAGAAGCTCAAAACGTGCTGTTTGCTAAAATAAGCATTTTCAAGCATTTTAGATCGTTGAAATCAGCTTAAATAGACGCAATATTAATAAAAACGAATAATAAAAATTTCGTCGTTTTTTATGTTGTTTTGCGTTAAAACGCGGGTAAAGCTCAAATCGTGCTGTTTTGCTGAAAAAACGCATTTTCAAGCATTTTAAATCGTTGAAATCGTTCAAAATTGAAAACGTATTAATAAAACGAATAATAAAAAGTACCGTCGTTTTTATGCTGTTTTACGCGTTAAAACGCAGATTAAAGCACTCAAAACGTGCTGTTTTGCTAAATAAGCATTTCAAGCATTTTTAGATCGTTGAAATCGGTCGTTCGGCAAACGTAGTAATAAAAACGAATAAAAAAAATTCGTCGTTTTTATGCTGTTTTACGCGTTAAAGCACCAGATTAAACCTCAAACGTGCTGCTTTTGCTTTAAAATGCATTTTCAAGCATTTTTAGATCGTTGAAATCGTTCAAATAGACGCAATATTAATAAAACGATAATAAAATTTCGTAGTTTTTATGCTGTTTACGCGTTAAAACGCAGATTAAAGCTCAAAACGTGCTGTTTTTGCTGAAATAAGCATTTTCAAAGCATTTTAGATCGTTGAAATCGTTCAAATAGACGCAATAAAAATAAAAACGAATAATAAAAATTTCGTCGTTTTTTTATGCTGTTTTACGCGTTAAAACGCGCAGAATAAAGCTCAAAACGTGCTGTTTGCTAAAATAAGCATTTTCAAACATTTTAGATCGTTGAAATCGTTCAAATAGAAGCAATGACCGTAAAGGCAGTAATAAAATTCGCCGTTTTATGCTTTGTTTTGCGCGTTGAAAACGCAGATAAAGCTCAAAACGTGCTGTTTTTGCTGAAATAAGCATTTTCAGAAGCATTTTGAATTGGTGCAATCGTTCAAAATAGGATGCGAATTAATAAAAATGAATAAAATTCGTCGTTTTTAAGCTGTATTACGCGTTAAAACGCGGGTAAAGCTCGGCGTTGCTGTTTTGCTAAAATAAGCATTTTCAAAAGCATTTTTAGATCGATTTGAAATCGTTCAAAAGCAATATTAAAAAACGAATAATAAGGGCTGCGTCGTTTTTATGCTGTTTTACGCCTTAAAACGCAGATTAAAGCTCAAACGTGCTGTTTTGCTAAAACAAAGCATTTTCAAGCATTTTAGATCGTTGAAATCATTCAAATAGACACCAATATTAATAAAAAACGAATAATAAAAATTTCGCATCCGTTTTTATGCGCAATTTTACAGGGTTAAGCTATGAATTAAGAAAAACGTGCTGTTTGCTAAAATATAAGCATTTTCAAGCATTTTGAATCGTTGAAATCCTTTAAAAATGGGCACGGCTCAGTAATAAAACAGATAATAAAAATTTCTAGCATTGTTTTCTGTTGTTTTGCGTTAAAACGCAGATTAAAGCTCGATCGTGTGCTGTTTGCTTTGAAACGTTTTCCGGCATTTTAAATCGTTGAAATCGTTCAAAATTTGAAGCCAATATTAATAAAAACGAATAATAAAATTCGTCGTTTTGCTGTTTTTACGCGTTAAGCGCAGTTAAAGCTCAAAACGATGCTGTTTGCTAAAATACTTCAAGCATTTTTAGATCGTTGAAATCGTTCAAATAGAAACAATAATAAAAACGAATAAAAAAATTCGTCGTTTTTTTACGCGTTTTACGCGTTAAAGCGCAAGATTAAACCTCAAAACGGTAACTGTTTTGCTAAAATAAGCATTTTCAAGCATTTTAGATCGTTGAAATCGTTCAAATAGACGCGCAATATTAATAAAAAACGAATAATAAAATTTCGTGGTGCATGCTGTTTTTACGCGTTAAAACGCAGATTAAAGCTCAAAACATTAACATTTTTGCTAAAATAACATTTTCAAAGCATTTTAGATCGTTGAAATCGTTCAAATAGAAACGTGTGGCAAAACCAAATAATAAAATTATTGAACATGCTGTTTTACGCGTTAAAACACAGATTAAAACTTCAAAACGTGCGGCGCTAAAACCAAAAGCATTTTTCAAACATTTTATATCGTTGAAGCGTTCAAATAGACACCAATAAAATAAAAACGAATAATAAAAATTTCGTCGTTTTTATGCTGTTTTGCCGTTAAAAGCGCAGAATAGAAAGCTCAAAACGTGCTGTTTTGCTAAAATAAGCATTTTCAAGCATTTTTAGATCGTTGAAATCGTTCAAATAGACGCAGTAATAAAAACGAATAATAAAAATTTCGTCGTTTTTTATATGCTGTTTTACGCGTTAAAACGCAGATTAAAGCTCAAATCATTGCCATTTTGCTAAAATAAGCATTTTCAGAAGCATTTTAAATCGTTGAAATCGTTCAGAATTGAAACAACCAATGTAAAAACGAATATGCAAAAGACCGTCGTTTTATGCTGTTTACGCGTTAAAACGCAGATTAAAGCTAAAACGTGCTGTTTTGCTAAAATAAGCATTTTTTCAAGCTTTTTTAGATCGTTGAAATCGTTCAAATAGACGCAATAAAAATAAAACGAATAATAAAATTCGACAGATTTTTATGCTGTTTACGCGTTAAAACGGGAATAAGCTCAAAACGTGCTTTTGTTTTGCTAAATAAGCATTTTCAAGCATTTTAGATCGTTGAAATCATTCAAATAGACGCAGTATTAATAAAAATGAATAATAAAGTTGCGTCGTTTTATGCTGTTTTACGCGTTAAACGCAGATTAAAGCTCAAACGTGCTGTTTTGCCTTCAAAAATAAGCATTTTCAAGCATTTTTGAATCGTTGCGAAATCGTTTTAAAATACGGCAATATTAATAAAAACGAATAAAAAAATTCGTTATTTTTATGCTCTTTTACGCGTTAAAACGCAGATTAAGCTCAAAGTGCTGTTTTGCTAAAATAAGCATTTTCGAAGCATTTTATATCGTTGGAAATCGACTCAAATAGACGCAATATTAATAAAAACGAATAATAAAAATTTCGTCGTTTTATGCTTTGTTTTACGCGTTAAAACGCAGAATAAGCTCAAAACGTGCTGTTTTGCTAAAATAATAAAGCATTTTCAAGCATTTTAGATCGTTGAAATCGTTCAATAGAAGCAATAGTAATAAAACGAAGATAATAAAAATTCGTCGTTTTATGCCTGTTTACGCGATTAAAACGCAGATTAAACTCAAAACGTGCTGTTTTGCACAAAATAAGCATTTTCAAACATTTTTAGATCGTTGAAATCGTTCCATAGACGCAATATTAATAAAAACGAATAATAAAAATTCGTCGTTTTTATGCTGTTTTACGCTGACGCAGATTAAAGCGCAAACGTGCTGTTTTGCTAAAATAATAAGCATTTTCAAGCATTTTAGATCGTTGAAATCGTTCAAATGTGGGCGCAATAAAAATAAAAAACGAATAATAAAATTTCGTCGTTTTTATGCTGTTTTACGCGTTAAAACGCAGATAAAAGCTTTCAAACATTAACATTTTTGCTAAAATAAGCATTTTCAAACATTTTTAGATCGTTGAAATCGTTCAAAATGAAGCAATATTAATAAAAAACGAATAATAAAAATTCGCCGTTTTTATGCTGTTTGCGTTAAAACGCAGAATGGCTCAAAACGTGCTGTTTTGCTTAAAATAATAAGCATTTTCAAGCATTTTAGATCGTTGAAATCGTTCAAATAAAACGTATTAATAAAAAACGAATAATAAAAAATTCGTCACGTTTTTTATGCTGTATTACGCGTTAAAACGCAGATTAAAGCTCAAAACGACACTTTTGTTTTTGCTAAAATAAGCATTTTCAAGCATTTTAGATCGTTGAAATCGTTCAAATAAACAATATTAAAAAAAACAGATAATAAAAATTTCGTCGATTTTATGCTGTTTTACATAGCAAAACGCGGGTCAAAGCTCCAAACGTGCTGTTTTGTAAAGTAAAAGCATTTTCAAGCATTTTAGATAAATTTTGAAATCATTCAAATAGACGCAATATTAATAAAAAACGAATAATATTAAAAATTCGTCGTTTTATGCTTATTTTGAAGTTAAAACGCAGATTAAGCTCAAAGCATTGCTGTTTGCTAAAATAAAGCATTTTCAAGCATTTTTAGATCGTTGAAATCGTTTAAATAGAAGCAATATTAATAAAAACGAATAATAAAAAAAATTTTCGTTTTTTTTGCTGTTTACGCGTTAAAAAAACCCGATTAAATCAAAACGGCCCGTTTTGCTTTTAAAAAAAGCTTTTTAAACATTTTAGATCGTTGAAATCGTTTTAAATAGAAGCAATATTAATAAAAGGAATAATAAAAAATTTTGTCGTTTTTATGCTGTTTTGCGCGTTAAAAAGCAGATTAAAACTCAAAACGGGTGTTTTGCTAAAATAAGCATTTTCAAGCATTTTTTTGATCGTTTTTCGTTCAAATAGAAACAATATTAATAAAAACGAATAATAAAAAAAACGTCCCTTTTTTATGCTGTTTCGCGTTAAAACGCAGATTAAAAAGCTCAAAACGGTGCTGTTTTGCTTTAAAAAAAAAATTTTTTAAGCATTTTAGATCGTTTTAAATCGTTTTAAAAAAGACGCAATAAAAAAAAAAACGAAAAATAAAAATTTGTCGTTTTATGCTGTTTTTCGCGTTAAAAAGCGGGGAAAAAACTCAAAACGTGCTGTTTTCTTTGCATTTTCAAGCATTTTTTGATCGTTGAAATCGTTCAAATAGACCCCAATATTAATAAAAAAAGAATAATAAAAAATTTGTCGTTTTTAAAGCTGTTTTCGGGTTAAAAAAGCAGATTAAAACTCAAATCGTGCTGTTTTTCAAAAAAAGCCAAGCCCTTTTAAATCGTTGAAATTTGTTCCCAAAAAGAAGCAATATTAATAAAAACGAATAATTTAAAAAAAATTTGTCGTTTTTTTAAAGCTGTTTTTTCCCCGTTAAAACGCGAAATTTAAAACTCAAAACGTGCTGTTTTTTCTAAAAAAAGCATTTTTGGGTTTTTTTGATCGTTGAAATCGTTCAAATAGACGCAATAAAAATAAAAAAAGAATAATAAAAAATTTTGTCGTTTTTTTTGCTGTTTTACGCGTTAAAACGCGAATAAAGCTTTAAAACGTGTGTTTTCAAAATAAGCATTTTTAAAACATTTTTAGATCGTTGAAATCGTTCAAATAACCGCAATATTAATTAAAAAAAAATAATAAAAATTTCGTCGTTTTTTGCTGTTTTACGCGTTAAAAAGCGAATAAAACTCAAAACGTGCTGTTTTTCTAAAATAAGCATTTTCAAACCCTTTTAATCCCCTTGAAATCCCTTTTAAATAGAAGCAATAATTTAAAAAAGAATAATAAAAAATTCGCCGTTTTTTTTGCTGTTTTACGCGTTAAAACGCAGAATAAAAGCTCAAAACTTCTTTTTGCTAAAATAAACATTTTTTAAACATTTTAGATCGTTGGGAAAACGTTTTAAATAGAAACAATATTAATAAAAACGAATAATAAAAAAAATTTGTAGTTTTTTATGCTGTATTACGCGTTAAAAAGCAGATTAATGCTCAAAACGTGCTGTTTTTCTAAAATAAAAACATTTTCAAGGGATTTTAAAATCGTTGAAATCGTTCAAAAAAAAACAATATTAAAAAAAAGAATAATAAAAATTTCGCGTTTTTAGGGTGTTTTCCGTTAAAACGCAGATTAAAGCTCAAAAAGTGCTTTTTTTCTTTTAAAAAAAGCATTTTTCAAAACATTTTACATCGTTGAAATCGTTCAAATAGAACCAATATTAATAAAAAAGAATAATAAAAAATTTTGTCGTTTTTATGCTGTTTTCGCGTTAAAACGCAGATTAAAACTCAAAACCCTGCTGTTTTTTCTTTTAAAAAAAGCATTTTCAAACATTTTAGATCGTTGAAATCGTTCAAATAGAAGCAATATTAATAAAAACGAATAATAAAAAAAATTTGTCGTTTTTTTTGCTGTTTTACGGTTAAAAAGCAGATTAAAAACTCAAAACGTGCTGTTTGTTTAAAAAAAACATTTTCAAGCATTTTAGATCGTTTAAATCGTTCAAATAGAAACAATATTAATAAAAAAGAATAATAAAAATTGTCCCTTTTATGTGTTTTACGTTAAAAAGCAGATTAAAGCTCAAAAAGTGCTGTTTGTAAAATAAGCATTTTCAAGCATTTTAGATCGTTGAAATCGTTCAAATAGAACAATATTTAAAAAAAACGAATAAAAAAATTTGTCGTTTTATTGTTTTCCTTAAAACGCAGAATAAAACTCAAAAAGTGCTGTTTTGCTAAAATAAGCATTTTCAAACATTTTAGATCCCCTTTTAAATCGTTCAAATAGAAGCAATATTAAAAAAAAACGAATAATAAAAATTTTGTCGTTTTTATGCTGTTTTGCGTTAAAACGCAGATTAAAAAAAACTCTGTTTTTTCTAAAATAAACATTTTCAAGCATTTTAGATCTTGAAATCTTCAAATAGAACCCAAAATTAAAAAACGAATAATAAAAATTCGTCGTTTTATGCTGTTTTTTCGGTTAAAACGCAGATTAAAAACTCAAAACGTGCTGTTTTGCTAAAATAAAAAATTTTCAAGCATTTTAG
This sequence comes from Dalotia coriaria, assembly GCF_025399875.1. Classification (NCBI taxonomy): domain Eukaryota; kingdom Metazoa; phylum Arthropoda; class Insecta; order Coleoptera; family Staphylinidae; genus Dalotia; species Dalotia coriaria. The sequence continues at coordinate 17,427 of NW_027047092.1, forward strand.
ATCGTTGAAATCGTTTAAATAGAACAAAAAAAAAAAATTAAAAAATTTTTTTTTTAAAAA
>NW_027047093.1:0-10000 GCF_025399875.1 Dalotia coriaria
TTTAAAAAAAATTTTTTAAAAAACTTTTAAATTTTTCGTTAAAACATTAAAGCGCATTTAATAAAAACGAATAACAAAAATTCGTCGTTTTTAGCTTGTTTTTAAAAAAGCAATTAAAAGCAAAATGTTTTGTAAATAAGATTTTAAGCATTTTAGACGTTGAAATCGTTTAGCGTTATTAAAACGAAAATAAAAAATTCGGTTTTTATGCTGTTTTACGCTTAAAAAACGCAGATTAAAGCTCAAAACGTGCTTTTTGCTAAAATAAGCATTTTCAAGCATTTTAGATCTTGAAATCGTTCAAATGAGCAATATTAATAAAAACGAATAATAAAATTCGTCGTTTTTATGCTGTTTACGCGTTAAAACGCAGATTAAAGCTCAAACGTGCTGTTTTGCTAAAATAAAGCATTTTCAAGCATTTTAGATCGTTGAAATCGTTCAAAACACAATAAATAAAAACGAATAATAAAAATTTCGTCGTTTTTATGCTGTTTTGCCGTTAAAACGCAGAATAAAAGCTCAAAACGTGCTGTTTTGCTAAAATAAGCATTTTCAAGCATTTTAGATCGTTGAAATCGTTCAAATAAAGCAATATTAATAAAACGAATAATAAAAATTTCGTCGTTTTATGCTGTTTTACGCGTTAAAACGCAGATTAAAAACTCAAAACGTGCTGTTTTGCTAAAATAAGCATTTTCAAGCATTTTAGATCGTTGAAATCGTTCAAATAGAAGCAATATTAATAAAAACGAATAATAAAAATTCGTCAGTTTTATGCTGATTTTACGCGTTAAAACGCAGATTAAATCAAAACGTGCTGTTTTGCTAAAATAAGATTTCAAGCATTTTAGATCGTTGAAATCGTTCAAATGAACAATATTAATAAAAACGAATAATAAAAATTCGTCGTTTTATGCTGTTTTACGCGTTTTAAACGCAGATTAAAAGCTAAACGTGCTGTTTGCTAAATAAAGCATTTTCAAGCATTTTAGATCGTTGAAATCGTTCATAGAACAATATTAATAAAACGAATAATAAAAAATTCGTCGTTTTTATGCTGTTTTCGCGTTAAAACGCAGATTAAACAAAACGGCTGTTTTGCAAAATAAACATTTTCAAGCATTTTAGATCGTTGAAATCGTTCAAATAACGCAATATTAATAAAAACGAATAATAAAAATTTCGTCGTTTTTATGCTGTTTTACGTTAAAACGAGATTAAAACTAAAACGTCTGTTTTGCTAAAAATAAGCATTTTCAAGCATTTTAGATCGTTGAAATCACATTCAAATAGACGCAATATTAATAAAAACGAATAATAAAATTCGTCGTTTTTAATGCTGTTTTACGCGTTAAAACGCGAATAAACCAAACGTGCTGTTTTGCTAAAATAAAGCATTTTCAAGCATTTTTTGATCGTTGAAATCGTTTCAAATAGAGCAATATTAATAAAAACGAATAATAAAAATTCGTCGTTTTTAATCTGTTTTACGCGTTAAACGCGTTTAAACTCAAAACGTGCTGTTTTGCTAAAATAAGCATTTCAAAGCATTTTAGATCGTTGAAATCGTTCAAATACGCAATATTAAAAAAACGAATAATAAAAATTTTCGTTTTTATGCTTTTTACGCGTTAAAAGCAGAATATAAAGCTCAAAACGATGCTGTTTTTGCTTCAAAATTAAAGCATTCAAAACTAGATCGTTGAATCGTTCAAATAGACGCAATATTAATAAAAACGAAAATAAAAATTCGTCGTTTTATGTATTTTACGCGTTAAACGCAGATTAAACTCAAAACGTGCTGTTTCTAAAATAAGCATTTTCAATATTTTAGATCGTTGAAATCGTTCAAATAGACGCAATATTAATAAAAACGAATAATAAAATTTCGTCGTTTTATGCTGTTTTTACGCGTTAAAACGCAGATTAAAGCTCAAAACGTGCTGTTTTGCTAAAATAAAGCATTTTCAAGCATTTTAGATCGTTGAAATCGTTCAAATAAAGACTAATAATAAACGAATTAATAAAATTCGTCGTTTTATACTGTTTTTCGCGTTAAAACGCAGAATTAAACCCAAAAAGTTACATTTTTGCTAAAATAAGCTATTTAGCATTTTTAGATTTGTTGAAATCGTTAAATAGCAAAATAATAAAAACGAATAATAAAAATTCGTTTTTATGCGTTTTGCGTTGAAACGCGTAAACTCAAAACGTACTGTTTTGCTAAAATAAGCATTTTCAGAAGCATTTTTAGATCGTTGAAATCGTTCAAATACGAAGCAATATTAATAAAACGAATAATAAAATGTGTCGTTTTTTATGCGGTTTACGCGTTAAAACGCAGATTAAAGCTCAAAACGTGCTGTTTTTGCTAAAATAAACGCACAGCGTTTTAGATCGTTGAAATCGTTTTAAATGGAAACAATAATAATAAAAAACAGATAATAAAAAAATTTGGTAATTTTATGCTGTTTTACGCGATAAACGCAAGATTAAAGCGCAAAACGATGTATTTTTGCTAAAATAAGCATTTTCAAACATTTTAGATCGTTGAAATCGTTCAAATAGAAGCAATATTAATAAAAACGAATAATAAATTCTTCGTTTTAGCATGCTGTTGTTTACACTACACTTAAAACACCAGATTTAAAAACTCAAAACGTGCTGTTTTTGCTAAAATAAACATTTCAAGCATTTTAGATCGTTGAAATCGTTCAAATAGACGCAATGGCTAATAAAAAACGAATAATAATAAAAATTCGTCGTTTTATCACTGTTATTTTAACGTTAAAACGCAGATTAAAGCTCAAAACGTGCTGTTTTGCTAAAATAAGCATTTCAAGCATTTTTGAATCGTTGAAAATCGTTCAAATAGAAACGTATTAATAAAAACGAATAATAAAAAATTCGTCGTTTTTTTTATGCTGTTTTACGCGTTAAAACGCAGATTAAAGCTCAAAACGTGCTGTTTGCTAAAATAAGCATTTTTCAAACATTTTGAATCGTTGCAATCGTTCAAATAGAAGCAATAATAAAAACGAATAATAAAAAATTCGTTTTTGCTGTTTTACGCGCGTTAAAACGCAGATTAAAACTCAAAACGTGCTGTTTTTGCTTAAAATAATAAACATTTTTCAAGCATTTTAGATCGTTGAAATCGTTTAAATAGAAGCAATATTAATAAAAACGAATAATAAAAGAATTCGTCATTTTGCTGTTTACGCGTTAAAACGCAGATTAAAAGCTCAAAACGTGCTGCACAAAATATTAAGCATTTTCAAGCATTTTGCGGTGTTGCAATCGGAACGATAAAACAATATTAATAAAAACGAATAATAAAAATTCGTCGTTTTTATGCTGTTTTACACACGTTAAAACGCAGATTAAAACTCAAAACGTGCTGTTTTGCTAAAATACAGCGACGCCGGCATTTTTAGATCGTTGAAATCGTTTAAATAGAAGCAATATTAATAAAACGGTAGTAAAGGTGAGAACAATTTTTATGCCTGTTTTACGCGTAAAACGCAGGTTGAACAAAGCATTGCTGTTTTGCTAAAGCCAGCATTTCAATTTATTTAGATCGTTGAAATCGTTCTAATAGACGCAATATTAATAAAAACAGATAATAAAATTTTGATGGTTTTTGTTTTACGCCAAAACGCGGAGATAAAATAAAACGTGCTGTTTTGCTAAAATAAACATTTTCAAGCACATTTTAGATCGTTGAAATCGTTCAAATAGAGGCAATAATGGCGAAACGAATAATAAAAATTCTTGTTTTATGCTGTTTCGCGATTCGGCACGTTAAAGCTCAAAACGATGCTGTTTTGCTAAAATAAACTTGTTTACCAGCATTTTAGATCGTTGAAATCGTTTCAATGGGCGCAATGTAATAAAAACGAATAATAAAAATTCGTCGTTTTTATGCTGGCTTTTGCCCGTTAAACGCAGATTAAAGCTCAAAACGTGCTGTTTTGCTAAAATAAGCATTTTCAACATTTTAGATCGTTGAAATCGTTCAAAAAGAAGCAATATTAATAAAAAAGAATAATAAAAATTCGTCGTTTTTTTGCTGTTTACCCTTAAAACGCGATTAAAACTCAAACGTGCTGTTTTGCTAAAATAAGCCAAGCATTTTTTTGATCCCTTGAAATCGTTTAAATAGAACTTTAAAAAAACGAATAAAAAATTTCCCTTTTTACTGTTTGCGTTAAAACGCAGATTAAAACTCAAATTGTTTTGCTAAAAATAAAACATTTTCAAGCATTTTAGATCGTTGAAAAAAGTTTAAATAAAAAAATATTAATAAAAACGAAAATAAAAAAATTTAATGCTGTTTTTCGCGTTATAACGCAGATTAAACTAAAACGTCTGTTTTGCTAAAATAAGCATTTTCAAGCATTTTTTGATCCCGAAATCGTTCAAATGAAACAATTAATTCCGAAAAAAAAAATTCGTTTTTTATTGTTTTGCGTTAAAACGCAGTTAAAAATCAAAACGTGCTGTTTTGCTAAAAAAAGCATTTTCAAACATTTTAGATCGTTGAAATCGTTTAAATAGAAGCAATATTAAAAAAACGAATAATAAAAAAATTTGTCATTTTTTGCTGTTTTTCGCGTTAAAAAAAGGGAGATTAAACTCAAAACTGCGTTTTGCTAAAATAAATTTTTAAACTTTTTTTAAAGGAAATCGTTCAAATGCGCAATATTAATAAAAAAGAATTAAAAAAATTTTGTCGTTTTATCTGTTTTACGCGTTAAAAAGCAGAAAAAAACTCAAAACGTGCTGTTTTGCTAAAATTACATTTTCAAACATTTTTGATCGTTGAAATCGTTCAAATAAAGAAATTTTTTAAAAAAAAGAATAATAAAAAATTCGTCGTTTTTTTTGCTTTTTTCGCGTTATAACCAGATTAAAAACTCAAAAACGTGCTGTTTTGCAAAAAAATCTTTTTTGCATTTTAGTCGTTGAAATCGTTCAAATAGAAGCAATATTAATAAAAACAAATAATAAAAATTCGTCGTTTTTATGCTGTTTTTCGCGTTAAAAGCAGATTAAACTCAAAACTGCTGTTTTGCTAAAATAACATTTTCAAGCATTTTAGATCGTTGAAATCGTTTAAATAGAAGCAAAAAAATAAAAAAGAATTAAAAAAAATTTGTCATTTTTTTCTGTTTTACGCGTTAAAGGCAGATTAAAACTCAAAACGTCTGTTTTTTAAAAAAAGCATTTTCAAGCATTTTAGATCGTTGAAATCCCTTCAAATAGACCAAAATTTTAAAAAAAAGAATAATAAAAATTTCGTCGTTTTTTTTGCTGTTTTCCGTTAAAACGGGAAAAAAAACTGCTGTTTTGCAAATTTGCATTTTCAAACTTTTAGATCGTTGGTCTTCTGAAAAAATTTTAAAAAAAAGAATAATAAAAAAATTTGTCGTTTTTTTGCTGTTTTACGCGTTATAACGCAGATTAAAGCTCAAAAACGTGCTTTTTGCTAAAAAAATCATTTTCAAGCATTTTTTGATCGTTGAAATCCCTTTTAAAAAAGAAGCAAATTAATAAAAACGAATAATAAAAAAAATTTGTCATTTTATGCTGTTTTTCGCGTTAAAAAGCAGATTAAAAACTCAAAAAGTGCTGTTTTTTCTAAAAAAAAGCATTTTCAAGCATTTTAGATCGTTGAAATCGTTCAAATAGACGCAAAAATTAATAAAAAAGAATAATAAAAAATTTTGTCGTTTTTTTGTTTTTTTTGCGTTAAAACGCAGAATAAAGCTCAAAAAAGGCTGTTTTTTCTAAAATAAAACATTTTTTAAAAAAATTTTTGATCGTTGAAACCCTTCCCAAAAAAAAGCAAATTTAAAAAAAACGAATAATAAAAAAATTTTTTGTTTTTTTCGAAAAGGGTTAAAAAGCAGATTAAAGCTCAAACGTGCTGTTTTTTCTTTAAAAAAGCCCTTTTCAAGCATTTTAGATCGTTTGGGGAAAAACCCTTCAAATAGGCGCAAATTTAAAAAAAACGAATAATAAAAAAATTTGTCGTTTTATGCTGTTTTACGCGTTAAAACGCAGATTAAAAACCCAAAAAGTGCTGTTTTGCTAAAATAAGCATTTTCAAGCATTTTTGATCGTTGGGAAAACGTTCCCAAAAAGAAGCAATATTAATAAAAAAAGGGTAATAAAAAAATTTGTCGTTTTTTTTGCTGGGTTTTACGCGTTAAAACGCGATTAAACTCAAAACTTTCCTGTTTTTTCTAAAAAAAAGCATTTTCGCATTTTGGGGTCGTTGCAATCGTTTTAAATAAAGCAATATTAATAAAAAAAGAATAATAAAAATTGTCGTTTTTTTGTTTTTACCGTTAAAAAAGCAGATTAAAAGTCAAAACGTGTTTTTTTTGCTAAAAAAAGCATTTTCAAGCATTTTAGATCGTTGAAATCGTTTGAATAGAAGCAATATTAATAAAACAATAATAAAAAAATTTGTCATTTTTTTGCTGTTTTGCGCGTTAAAACCCAGATTAAAAGCTCAAAACGTGCTGTTTTTTCTAAAATAAGAAATTTTTAAGCATTTTAGATCGTTTTCAATCGTTTTAAATAGGGGAAACAATATTAATAAAAACGAATAATAAAAAATTCGTCGTTTTTATGCTGTTTTACGCGTTATAACGCAGATTAAAAACTCAAAACGTGCTGTTTTTCCAAAATAATCATTTTTTAAGCATTTTAGATCGTTGAAATCGTTCAAATAGAAGCAATATTAATAAAAAAAAATAATAAAAAAGTCTTTTATGCTGTTTTGCGTTAAAAAGATTTTTAAAAAACCCCGGGGTTTTTTTTAAAAAGGATTTTTAAGCATTTTTTTGATCGTTGCAATCGTTCAAATAGAAAAAAATATTAATAAAAAAAATAATAAAAATTCGTCGTTTTTTAAGCTGTTTTTCGCGTTATAACGCAGATTAAAACTCAAAAAGTGCTGTTTTGCTAAAATAATCATTTTCAAGCATTTTAGATCGTTGAAATCGTTCAAATAAACAATATTTAAAAAAAAAACAATAAAAAATTTGTCGTTTTTTTGGGTGTTTTACGCGTTAAAAAGCAGATTAAAACTCAAAAAGTGCTGTTTTGCTAAAATAAGCATTTTCAAACATTTTTGATCGTTGAAATCGTTCAAATAGAAGCAATATTAATAATCAACGAATAATAAAAAAATTTGTCGTTTTTGTTTTTTTACGCGTTAAAACGCGATTAAAACTCAAAAAGGCTGTTTTGCTAAAAAAAAAGCATTTTCGCATTTTTTTGATCGTTGAAATCGTTTAAATAGAAGCAATATTTAAAAAAAAGAATAATAAAAAAATTTGTCATTTTATGCTGTTTTACGCGTTAAAAGGGGATTAAAGCTCCAAAAAAGTGCTGTTTTGCTAAAATAAACATTTTCAAGCATTTTTTGATCGTTGAAATGTTCAAATAGACGCAATATTAATAAAAAAGGAAAAAATAAAAAAATTTTTGTCGTTTTTTTGCTTTTTTTACGCGTTAAAACGCAGAATAAAGCTCAAAACGTGTTTTTGTTTAAAAATTTGCATTTTCAAGCATTTTAGATCGTTGAAATCGTTCAAATAGCAATATTAATAAAAAAAATAATAAAAAAATTTGTCGTTTTTTTGCTGTTTTTCGCGTTATAACGCAGATTAAACTCAAAACGTGCTGTTTTGCTAAAATAATCATTTTCAAGCAAGATCGTTGAAATCGTTCAAATAGAAGCAATATTAATAAAAACAAATAAGAAAAAAAATTTGTCGTTTTTGTTTTTTTACGCGTTAAAAAAGCAGATTAAAACTCAAAACGTGCTTTTTTGGAAAATAAGCATTTTTAAGCATTTTAGATCGTTGAAATCCCTTCCCAAAAAAAGCAATATTTAAAAAAAGAAAAATAAAAAATTGTCGTTTTTGCTGTTTTTCGCGTTAAAACGCAGATTAAAGCTCAAAAAGTGCTTTTTTTTGCTAAAATAAGCATTTTCAAGCATTTTAGATCGTTGAAATCGTTCAAATAGTAGCAATATTAATAAAAACAAATAATAAAAATTCGTCGTTTTATGTTGTTTTACGCGTTAAAACGCAGATTAAAGCTCAAAACGTGCTGTTTTGTAAAATAAGCATTTTCAAGCATTTTAGATCGTTGCAATCGTTCAAATAGAAACAATATTAATAAAAACGAATAATAAAAATTCGTCGTTTTATCTGTTTTACGCGTTATAACGCAGATTAAAGCTCAAAACGTGCTGTTTTGCTAAAATAATCATTTTCAAGCATTTTAGATCGTTGGGAAAACGTTCAAATAGAAGCAATATTAATAAAACAATAATAAAAATCGTCGTTTTATGCTGTTTTACGCGTTAAAAAGCAGATTAAAGCTCAAAAAGTGCTGTTTTGCTAAAATAAGCATTTTCAAGCATTTTAGATCGTTGAAATCGTTCAAATAGAAACAATATTAATAAAAACGAATATAAAAATTCGTCGTTTTAGCTGTTTTACGCGTTAAAACGCAGATTAAAGCTCAAAACGTGCTGTTTTGCTAAAATAAGCATTTTCAAGCATTTTAGATCGTTGAAATCGTTCAAATAGACGCAATATTAATAAAAACGAATAATAAAAATTCGTCGTTTTATGCTGTTTTACGCGTTAAAACGCAGATTAAAAGCTCAAAACGTGCTGTTTTGCTAAAATAAGCATTTTCAAGCATTTTAGATCGTTGAAATCGTTCAAATAGAAGCAATATTAATAAAAGAATAATAAAAATTTCGTCGTTTTATGCAGTTTTACGGTTAAAACGCAGATTAAAGCTCAAAACGTGCTGTTTTGCTAAAATAAGCATTTTCAAGCATTTTAGATCGTTGAAATCGTTCAAATAGAAGCAATATTAATAAAAACAATAATAAAAAATTCGTCGTTTTATGTTTTTTACGCGTTAAAACGCAGATTAAAGCTCAAAACGTCTGTTTTGCTAAAATAAGCATTTTCAAGCATTTTAGATCGTTGAAATCGTTCAAATAGACGCAATAATAAAAAAATAATAAAAATTCGTCGTTTTTATGCTGTTTTACGCGTTAAAAATGATTAAAGCTCAAAACGTGCTGTTTTTCTAAAATAAGCATTTTCAAGCATTTTAGATCGTTGAAATCGTTCAAATAGACGCAATATTAATTAAAAACAAATAATAAAAATTCGTCGTTTTTATGCTGTTTTACGCGTTAAAACGCAGATTAAAGCTCAAAACGTGCTGTTTTGCTAAAATAAGCATTTTCAGCATTTTTTGATCGTTGAAATCGTTCAAATAGACGCAATATTAATAAAAACAATAATAAAAATTCGTCGTTTTATGCTGTTTTACGCGTTAAAACGCAGATTAAAGCTCAAAACGTGCTGTTTTGCTAAAATAAGCATTTTCAAGCATTTTAGATCGTTGAAATCGTTCAAATAGAAGCAATATTAATAAAAACGAATAATAAAAAATTCGTCGTTTTATGCTGTTTTACGCGTTAAAACGCAGATTAAAGCTCAAACGTGCTGTTTTGCTAAAATAAGCATTTTCAAGCATTTTAGATCGTTGAAATCGTTAAATAGAAGCAATATTAATAAAAACGAATAATAAAAATTTCGTTTTTATGCTGTTTTACGCGTTAAAACGCAGATTAAAAGCTCAAAACGTGCTGTTTTGCTAAAATAAGCATTTTCAAGCATTTTAGATCGTTGAAATCGTTCAAATAGACGCATATTAATAAAAACGAATAATAAAATATTCGCGTTTTATGCTGTTTACGCGTTAAAACGCAGATTAAAGCTCAAAACGTGCTGTTTTGCTAAAATAAGCATTTTCAAGCATTTTAGATCGTTGAAATCGTTCAAATAGAACAATATTAATAAAACGAATAATAAAAATTCGTCGTTTTATGCTGTTTTACGCGTTAAAACGCAGATGAAAGCTCAAAAACGTGCTGTTTTGC
>NW_027047093.1:15000-17485 GCF_025399875.1 Dalotia coriaria
AAAACATTTTCAAGCATTTTGAAACGTTGAAATCGTTTAAATAGAAGCAAATTTAAAAAAAACGGGAAAAATAAAAAAATTTGTCGTTTTTTTTGCTGTTTTACGCGTTAAAACGCGGGTTTAAAATAAAACGTGCTGTTTTGCTAAAAAATAAGCATTTTTTAAGCATTTTAGAAACGTTGAAATCGTTTAAATAGGGAAACAATATTAATAAAAAGGGAAAAATAAAAAATTTCGTCGTTTTATGCTGTTTTAGCGTTAAAACGCAGATTAAACTCAAAACGTGCTGTTTTGCTAAAAAGCATTTTCAAGCATTTTAGATCGTTGAAATCGTTTAAATAGAAAATAGTATTAAAACGTAATAAAAAATTCGTCTTTTTATGCTTTTTACGCTTAGAGCGCAGATTAAAGCTCAAAACGTGCTGTTTTGCAAAATAACATTTCAAGCATTTTAGATCGTTGAATCCCTTCAAATAGAGCAATATTAATAAAAACGAATAATAAAAATTGTCGTTTTTATGCTGTTTTACGCGTTAAAACGCGAATAAAACTCAAAACGTGCTGTTTTGCTAAAATAAGCATTTTTCAAGCATTTTAGATCGTTGAAATCGTTCAAATAGAAGCAATATTAATAAAAACGAATAATAAAAATTCGTCGTTTGTTTTTACGCGTTAAAACGCAGATTAAAGCTCAAAACGGCTGTTTTTTAAAATAAGCATTTTCAAGCATTTTTAGACGTTGAAATCGTTCAAATGAGCAATATTTAAAAAAAACAATAATAAAAATTCGTCGTTTTTATGCTGTTTTACGCGTTAAAACGCAGATTAAAACTCAAAACGTGCTGTTTTTAAAATAAGCATTTTCATTTTAGATCGTTAAATCGTTAAATAGAACAATATTAATAAAAAAAAAAAAAAATTCGTCGTTTTTATGCTGTTTTACGCGTTAAAACGCAGATTAAAACTCAAAACGTGCTGTTTTGCTAAAATAAGCATTTTCAAGCATTTTAGATCGTTGAAATCGTTCAAATAGAAGCAATATTAATAAAAACGAATAATAAAAATTCGTCGTTTTATTGCTGTTTTCGCGTTAAAACGCAGATTAAAAGCTCAAAACGTGCTGTTTTGTAAAATAAGCATTTTCAAGCATTTTAGATCGTTGAAATCGTTCAAATAGACGCAATATTAATAAAAAGAAATAAAAAATTCGTCGTTTTTATGCTGTTTTACGCGTTAAAACGCAGATTAAAGCTCAAAACATGCTGTTTTGCTTAAAATAAGCTATTTTAAAGCATTTTTCGTAAATGGAAAGTTATTAATAAAGAATATAATAAAAATATGTAAAAATTCTTGTTTTTTAGCTGTTAAAGGTAAAACGCAGATTAGCTCAAAAGCGTTTAAAAAAGCTTTTCAAGCATTTTAGATCGTTGAAATCGTTCAAATAGAAGCAATATTATAAAAACGAATAATAAAAATTCGTCGTTTTTTATGCTTTTACGCGTTAAAACGCAGATTAAAACTCAAAACGTGCTGTTTTGCTAAAATAAGCATTTTCAAGCATTTTAGATCGTTGAAATCGTTCAAATAGAAGCAATATTAATAAAAACGAATAATAAAAAATTCGTCTTTTTATGCTGTTTTCGCGTTAAAACGCAGATTAAAACTCAAAACGTGCTGTTTTGCTAAAATTAAAATAATTTTCAAGCATTTTAGATCGTTGAATCGTTCAAATAGAAGCAATATTAATAAAAACGAATAATAAAAATTCGTCGTTTTATGCTGTTTTACGCGTTAAAACGCGAATTAAAGCTCAAAACGTGCTGTTTTTTCTAAAATAAGCATTTTCAAGCATTTTAGATCGTTGAAATCGTTCAAATAGAAGCAATATTAATAAAACGAATAATAAAAAAATCGTCGTTTTATGCTGTTTTACGCGTTAAAAGCAGATTAAAGCTCAAAACGTGCTGTTTGCTAAAATAAGCATTTTCAAGCATTTTAGATCGTGAATCGTTCAAATAGAGCAATATAAAAAAATAATAAAAAAATTCGTCGTTTTATGCGTTTACGCGTTAAAACCGATTAAGCTCAAAACGTGCTGTTTTGCTAAAAAACATTTCAAGCTTTTAATCGTTGAAATCGTTCAAAACAAATTTAGTTAATTCGCATGCGTTTACTAAAAATTTAAAAATTTTTTTAAAAACAAATTTTAATTTTTTTTTTTTTTTTTTTTTTTTTTTTTTTTTTTTTTTTTTTTTTTTTTTTTAAAAAAAAAAAAAAAAAAAAAAAAAAAAAAAAAAAAAAAAAAAAAAAAAAAAAAAAAAAAAAAAAAAATTAAAACCCGTTTTCCGTTTTGCCTTTTAAAAAAAAAAAAAATTTTTTTTTTGCGCGTTAAAACGCAGATTAAAGCCCCTGCTGTTTTGCTAAAAAATTTAAGTTTTTTTTTTTCAAAAAACAAAATTTTAAAAGGATTTTTTCCCCTTGCAAA
>NW_027047094.1:2500-17482 GCF_025399875.1 Dalotia coriaria
GTTTTTTGCAAAAAACCCTTTTTTAAAAAAAAAAAGGGAAAAAAAAATTTTTTTTTTTTTAAATTTTTTTTGGAAAAATTTTTTAAAAAAAAAAATTTTTTTTTTTAAAATGCTTGTGCAGCAAACAGCAGCACGTTTTGAGCTTTAATCTGCGTTTTAACGCGTAAACAGCATAAAACGACGAAATTTTATTATTCGTTTTTTAGTAATATTGCGTCTATTTGAACGATTTCAACGATCTAAAAATGCTTGAAAATGTATTTTAGCAAAACAGCGCGTTTGCGAGCTTAAATCTGCGTTTTAATGCGCGTAAAACAGCATAAAACGACGAATTTTTTATTATTCTTTATTAATATTGCTTCTATTTGAACGGTTTCAACGATCTAAAATGCTTGAAAATGATTATTTTTAGCAAAACAGCACGTTTTGAGCTTTAATCTGCGTTTTTAGCGCGTAAAACAGAGCGAATTTTTATTATTCGTTTTTTATTAATATTGCTTCTATTTAAACAATTTCAGCTTGATCTAAAACGCTTCAAAATGCTTATTTAAGCAAAACAGCACGTTTGAGCTTTAATCTGCGTTTTAACGCGTAAAACAGCATAAAACGACGAAAATTTTATTGTTCGTTTTTATTAATATTGCTTCTATTTGAAGATTTCAGCGATCGTGCTTGAAAATGCTTATTTTAGCAAAACAGCACGTTTGAGCTTTAATCTGCGTTTTAACGCGTAAGACGGCTTATAAAACGACGAATTTTTATTCGTTTTTATTAATATTGCGTCTGTTGAACGATTTCAACGATCACAAAATGCTTGAAAATGCTTATTTTAGCAAAAAGCACGTTTTGAGGCTTTTAATCAGCGTTTTAACGCGTAAAACAGCATAAAACGACGAAATTTTATTATTCGTTTTATTAATATTGCGCGTCTATTTGATTTCAACGATCTAAAATGCTTGAAAATCTTATTTTAGCAAAACAGCACGTTTGAGCTTTTAATCTGCGTTTTAACGCGTAAAACAGCATAAAAAGACGATTTTTATTGATACTTTTTATTAATATTGTTTTCTATTTGAACGATTTCAACGATCTGGAAATGCTTGAAAATGCTTATTTTAGCAAAACAGCACGTTTTGAGCAATCTGCGTTTTAACGCGTAAAACAACATAAAAACGACGAAAATTTTATTGTTCACGTTTTTTATTAATATTTAATATATTTGAACGGTTCAACGTTAAAATGCTTGAAAATGCTTATTTTTAGCAAAACAGCACGTTTTGAGCTTTAATCTGCGTTTTTAACGCGTAGACAGCATAAAAACGACGGTACTGGTATTCATTTTTATTAATATTGCGTCCTGTTGAACATTTCAACGGTCTACAAAATGCTTGAAAATGCTTATTTTAGCAAAACAGCGTTTTGAGCTTAATCAACGTTTTAACGCGTAAACAGCATAAAACGACGAAATTTTTATTATTCGTTTTTTTTATTAATATTGCGTTGAACGATTTCAACGATCTAAAATGCTTGAAAATGCTTTATTTTAGCAAAACAGCACGTTTTGAGCAATCTGCGTTTTTAACGCGTAAAACAGCATAAAAAGACGATTTTTTTATTATTCGTTTTTATTAATATTGCTTCCTGTTGAATGATTTCAACGATCTAAAATGCTTGCGTCTTGTACAGCAAAAACAGCGCGTTTTGGCGAGCTTTTAATCTGCGTTTAACGTGTAAAACGGCATAAAATCGACGAAATTTTATTATTCGTTTTATTAATATTGCGTCTATTTGAACGTTTCAACGATCTAAAATGCTTGAAAATGCTTACATTTTGTAAAACAACGCGTTTTGAGCTTTTATTCTGCGTTTTAACGTAAAACAGCTTTTTATTATTCGTTTTTATTTTTTTATTGCGTCTGTTGAACGATTTTAACGATCACAAATGCTTGAAAATGCTTATTTTAGCAAAACAGCGCATTTTGGCTTTAATCTGCGTTTTAACGCGTAAAACAGCACATAAAACGACGAATTTTTTATTATTCGTTTTTATTAATATGCTTCTATTTGAACGATTTTAACGATCTAAAATGCTTGAAAAGTAACATTTTAGCAAAACAGCACGTTTTGAGCTTTAATCTGCGTTTTAACGCGTAAAACAGCATAAAAACGACGAAATTTTTGTTATTCGATTTTTATTAATATTGCGTCTATTTGAACGATTTCAACGATCTAAAATGCTTACGAAAATGCTTATTTTAGCAAGCAGCACGTTTTGAGCTTTTAATCTGCGTTTTAACGCGTAAAACAGCGGCTTGACGAATTTTTTTGTTATTCGTTTTTTATTAATATTGCTTCTATTTGAACGATTTCAACGATCACAAAATGCTTGAAAATGCTTATTTTTAGCAAAACAGCACGTTTTTGAACTTTAATCTGCGTTTTAACGCGTAAAACAGCATAAAACGACGAATTTTTTATTATTCGTTTTTTGTAAAATTGCTTTCTATTTGAACGATTTCAATGATCTAAAAATGCTTGAAAATACTTATTTTTAGCAAAACAGCGTTTTGAAGCGCACAATCTGCGTTTTAACGCGTAAAACAGCATAAAACGTGACGAATTTTTTTATTATTCGTTTTAATATTGCGTCCTATTTGAACGATTTTCAACGATCTAAAATGCTTGAAATGCTTATTTTTAGCAAAACAGCGCGTTTGAGCTTTTAATCTGCGTTTTAACGCGTAAAACAGCATAAAACGACGAATTTTTTTATTATTCGTTTTTTATTAATATTGCTTCTATTTGAACGATTTCAACGATCTAAAATGCTTGAAAATGCTTATTTTAACCAAACAGCGTTTTGAGCTTTAATCTGCGTTTTAACGCGTAAAACAACATAAAACGACGAAATTTTATTATTCGTTTTATTAATATTGCGTCTATTGAAGACGATTTCAACGATCTAAAATGCTTGAAAATGCTTATTTAGCAAAAACAGCACGTTTACGAGCTTTTAATCTGCGTTTTTAACGCGTAAAACAACATAAAAGCTGTTTCAATTTTTATTATTCGTTTTTATTATGTGCTTCTATTTGAACGATTCAACGATCTAAAATGTGAAAATGCTTATTTTCGCAAAACAACTGCACGTTTTGAGCTTTTAATCTGCGTTTTAACACGTAAAACAGCAAAACGACGAATTTTTTATTATTCGCGTAAATATTGCTCTATTTGAACGATTTTCAGCGATCCCTAAAATGCTTGAAAATGTATTTTAGCAAAACAGCACGTTTGCAGGCTTTTATTCTGCGTTTTAACGCGTAAAACAACGCATAAAAACCACGAAATTTTTATTATTTGTTTTATTAATATTGCGTCTCTATTTGAACAGTTTTTAACGATCTAAAATGCTTGAAAATGCTTATTTACAGCAAAACAGCACGTTTTTGAGCTTTACAATCTGCGTTTTAACGCGTAAACAGCATAAAATGACGAATTTTTATTATTCGTTTTTATTAATATTGCTTCTATTTAAAGCGATTTCAACGATATGAAATGCTTGAAAATTTATTTTAGCAAAACAGCACGTTTTGAGCTTTAATCTGCGTTTTAACGCGTAAAACAGCATAAAACGACGAAATTTTTGTGTTTTGTAATATTGCTTCTATTTGAACGATTTCAACGATCACAAATGGCAGAAAATGCTTATTTTAGCAAAACAGCACGTTTTGAGCTTTAATCTGCGTGTTAACGCGTAAAAACAGCTTTATAAAGCAGCGAATTTTTTATTATTCGTTTTTATTAATATTTGATCTATTTGAACGATTTCCAGCGATCACAAAATATAGCGAAATGCTTATTTTAGCAAAACGGCGCGTTTTTAATTAATCAGCGTTTTTAACGCGTAAAACAGCATAAAACGACGAAATTTTATTATTCGTTTTATTAATATTGCGTCTAATTGAACGATTTCAACGATCTAAAATGCTTGAAAATGCTTATTTTAGCAAAACGAAAAGCACGTTTTGAGCTTTAATCTGCGTTTTTAACGCGTAAAACGTAAAAACGACGGGTACTTTATTAATATTGCTTCTATTTGAGACGATATCAACGATCATAAAATGCTTGAAAATGCTTATTTTGCCAAAACAGCACGTTTTGAGCTTTTAATCTGGGTTTTAACGCGTACGTGCGCAAAACGACGAATTTTTATTATTCGTTTTTTTATTAATGTTGCGTCGGAACGATTTCAACGATCTAAAATGCTTGAAAGTATTTAGCAAAACAGCACGTTTGAGCTTTAATCTGCTTTTAGCGCGCGTAAAACAGCTTTATAAAACGACAGATACTTATTCGTTTTATTAATATTGCTCCATATGAACGACTGGCGTCAAAATGCTTGAAAGTAACGTACGCAAAACGGCACGTTTTATCCGCGTTTTTAACGCGTAAAACAGCATAAAAAGAAACGACGATTTTTTTATTATTCGTTTTTATTAATATTGCGTCTATTTGAACGATTTCAATGATCTAAAATGCTTGAAAATGCTTATTTTGTAAAAACAGGACGTTTTTGAGCTTTATTCTGCGTTTTTAACGCCTAAAAACAGCATAAAATCGACGAATTTTTTTATTATTCATTTTTTATTTATGTGCTTCTATTTAGAACGATTTCAACGATCTAAAATGCTTGAAATGCTTATTTTAGCAAAACAGCGCGTTTGAGCTTTAATCTGCGTTTAACGCGTAAAACGGCGCAA
This sequence comes from Dalotia coriaria, assembly GCF_025399875.1. NCBI lineage: Eukaryota > Metazoa > Arthropoda > Insecta > Coleoptera > Staphylinidae > Dalotia > Dalotia coriaria. Next base: position 7,261 of record NW_027047094.1, read on the forward strand.
AACGACGAACACTGTTATTCGTTTTTATTAATATTGCGTCTATTTGAACGATTTCAGCGATCTAAAATGCTTGAAAATTAGCATTTTAGCAAAACAGCGCACGTTTTGAGCTTTAATCTGCGTTTTTAACGCGTAAAACAGCATAAAAACGACGGGTACTTTTATTATTCGTTTTATTAATATTGCTTCTATTTGAACGATTTCAACGATCCTACGTCTTGAAAATGTATTTTAGCAAAACAGCACGTTTTGAGCTTTATTCTGCGTTTTAACGCGTAAAACGGCATAAGTCGACATTTTTATTGATGGTTTTTATTAATATTTGCGTCTATTTGAACGATTTCAACGATCACAAATGCTTGAAAATGCTTGTTTAGCAAAACGGTACGTTTTGAGCTTTGAAATCTGCGTTTTAGCGCGTAAACAGTATAAAAATGACGAATTTTTTATTATTCGTTTGTTATTAATATTGGCTATTTAAACGTTTCAGCGATCTAAAATGCTTGAAAAGTACTTGTGCAGCAAAACACCACGTTTTGAGCTTTAATCTGCGTTTTAACGCGTAAAACAGCAAAACGACGAAATTTTATTATTCGTTTTTATTAATATTGCTTCTATTTGAACGATTTCAACGATCTAAAATGCTTGAAAATGCTTATTTTTAGCAAAACAGCGTTTTGAGCTTTTAATCGCAACGCGTAAAACAGCATAAAACGGCGAATTTTTATTATTCGTTTTTATTAATGGCGTCTGTTGAACGATTTCAACGATCACAAATGCTTGAAAATCTTATTTTAGCAAACAGCGATTTGAGCTTTTAATCTGCGTTTTGGCGTAAAACGAAACGACGAAAGGTTTTATTCGTTTTTATTAATATTGCGATATTTGAACGATTTCAGCGATCTAAAATGCTTGAAAATGCTTATTTTGAAACAGCACGTTTGAGCTTTAATCTGCGTTTTAACGCGTAAAACAGCATAAAACGACGAATTTTTATTATTCGTTTTTGGTAATATTTATATTTGAACGATTTCAACGATCTAAAATGCTTCAAAATGCTTATTTTAGCAAAACAGCGCGTTTTGAGCTTTAATCTGCGTTTTAACGCGTAAAAACAGCATAAAAACGACGAATTTTTTATTATTCGTTTTATTAATATTCGCGTCTATTTGAGGCGTTTCAACGATCTAAATGCTTGAAAATGCTTATTTTAGCAAAACAGCACGTTTGAGCTTTAATCAGCGTTTAACGCGTAAAACAGCATAAAAACGACGAAATTATTCGTTTTTTTTATTAATGTGCGTCTATTTGAACGATTTCAGCGATCCTAAAATGCTTGAAAATGCTTATTTTAGCAAAACAGCACGTTTAGGCTTTTATTCTGCGTTTAACGCGTAAAGTAGCATAAAGTCGACGAAATTTTTATTATTCGTTTTATTAATGGCCGTCCTGTTGAACGATTTCAACGATCTAAAATGCTTATGCTTATTTAGCAAAACAGTACGTTTGAGCTTTAATCTGCGTTTTAACGCGTAAAACAGCATAAAAATGACGAAGTTTTATTATTCGTTGTTATTAGTATACCCCGATCACAAATGCTTGAAAATGCTTATTTTAGCAAAACACGTTTTGAGCGCAATCGCGTTTTAGCGCGTAAAACGGCGCATAAAACGACGAAATTTTTATTGCGTTTTATTAATATTTGCTTCTATTTGAACGATTTTCAACGATCTAAATGCTTGAAAATGCTTATTTTAGCGAAGCGGCACGTTTGAGCTTTAATCTGCGTTTTAACGCGTAGGCGCAACATAAAAACGACGAATTTTTATTATTCGTTTTTATTAATATTGCGTCTATTTGAACGATTTCAACGATCTAAAATGCTTGAAAATGCTTATTTTAGCAAAACAGCACAATTTGAGCTTTAATCTGCGTTTTAACGCGTAAAACGCCGGCATAAAAACGACAATTTTTATTATTGTTTTATTATGTGTCCTTTGAACGATTTCCAGCGATCACAAAATGCTTGAAAATGCTTATTTTAATAAACAGCACGTTTGAGCTTTTAATCTGCACGTTTTAACGCGTAAAACAGCATAAAAAACGACGAATTTTTATTATTCGTTTTATTTAATATTGCTTCTATTTGAACGATTTCAACGATCTAAATGGCGAAAATGCTTATTTTAGCAAAACGGCTTGCGTTTGAGCTTTAATCTGCGTTTTAACGCGTAAAACAGCATAAAAACGACGAATTTTATTATTTCGTTTTTTTATTATCAATGCGTCTATTTGAACGATTTCAGCGATCTAGAAGCGAAAATGCTTATTTTAGCAAAACAGCACGTTTTTGAGCTTTGATACCCGTTTTAACGCGTAAAACAGCATAAAACGACGAATTTTTATTATTCGTTTTATTAATATTACTTCTATTTGAACGATTTCAACGATCTAAAATGCTTGAAAATGCTTATTTTTAGCAAAACAGCACGTTTGAGCACAATCTGCGTTTTAACGCGTAAAACGCCATGATAAATTTTATTATTTGTTGTTTTTATTAATATTGCGTCTATTTGAGCGATTCCAGCGATCTAAAATGCTTGAAAATGCTTATTTAGCAAAACAGCGGTTTGAGCTTTAATCTGCGTTTTAACGCGTAAAACAGTATAAAAATGACGAATTTTTTATTATTCGTTTTTATTAATATTACTTCTATTTAAACGTTTCCCAACGATACTCCGTCTTGAAAATGCTTATTTTAGCAAAACAGCACGTTTTGAGCTTTAATCTGCGTTTTAACGCGTAAAGAACAACAAAACGGCGAAATTTTTATTATTCGTTTTATTAATATTGCTTCTATTTGAACGATTTCAACGATCTAAAATGCTTGAAAATGCTTATTTTAGCAAAACAGCACTTTTGAGCTTTAATCTGCGTGTTAACGCGTAAAACAGCTTATAAAAGAAACGACGAATTTTTTATTATTCGTTTTTTATTAATATTGCGTCTATTTGTGATTTCAACGATCTAAAATGCTTGAAAATGCTTATTTTTAGCAAAACAGCACGTTTGAGCTTTTAATCAGCGTTTTTTAACGCGTAAACAGCATAAAACGACAGGAATTTTTATTATTCGTTTTTATTAATGTGCGTCTAATTGAACGATTCCAGCGATCTAAAATTAGCGAAAATGCTTATTTTAGCAAAACAGCACGTTTTTTGAGCTTTAATCTGCGTTTTAACGCGTAAGCAACATAAAACGACGAATTTTTATTATTCGTTTTTTATTAATATTACTTCTATTTGAATTAATATCAACGATCTAAAATGCTTGAAAATGCTTATTTTAGCAAAACAGCACGTTTTTGAGCTTTTAATCTGGGTTTTAACGCGTAAAACAGCATAAAAACGACGAATTTTTGTTATTCGTTTTTATTAATGTGCGTCTATTTGAACGATTTCGAAAGCGATCTAAAATGCTTAGAAAATGCTTATTTTAGCAAAACAGCACGTTTTGAGCTTTTAATCTGCGTTTTAACGCGTAAAACAGCACAAAACGAATCTTTTTATTTATTTCGTTTTTTTAATAATATTGCTTCTATATGAACGACTTCAACGATCTAAAATGCTTGAAAATGCTACTTATTTTGCAAAACAGCACGTTTTGAGCTTTTAATCTGCGTTTTAACGCGTAAAACAATAAAACGGCGAATTTTTATTATTCGTTTTTATTAATATTGCGTCTGTTGGAACAGTTCAACGATCTAAAATGCTTGAAAATGCTTATTTTAGCAAACAGGACGTTTGAGCTTTTTGTTCTGCGTTTTAACGCCTAAAACAGCATAAAATCGACGAATTTTTATTATTCATTTTTTTTTATTTATATTGCTTCTATTTTGAACGATTTTCAACGATCACAAAATGCTTGAAAATGCTTATTTTAGCAAAACAGCACGTTTGAGCTTTTAATCTGCGTTTTAACGCGTAAAACAGCATAAAACGACGAATATTATTCGTGCCGTAATCAAATGGCGAAATGCTTGGTAGCAAAACGGCACACGTTTTTGAGCTTTTGATATTGCGTTTTAACGCGTAAAACGACATAAAACGACAATTTTTATTATTCGTTTTTTTATTAATATTGCTTCTATTTGAACGATTTCAACGATCTAAAATGCTTGAAAATGCTTATTTAGCAAAACAGCACGTTTGAGCTTTATTCTGCGTTTTAACGCGTAAAACGGCATAAAAGTCGACGAAATTTTTATTATTCGTTTTTATTAATATTGCGTCTATTTGAACGATTTCCAACGATCTAAAATGCTTGAAAATGCTTATTTTAGCAAAGCGTGCACGTTTGAGCTTTAAATCTGCGTTTTAACGCAAAACAGCATAAAAATGACGAATTTTTATTATTCGTTTGTTATTAATATTGCTTCTGTTAAACGTTTCAACGATCTAAAATGCTTGAAATGCTTATTTTAGCAAAACACCACGTTTTGAGCTTTTAATCGTTTTAGCAGCGTAAAACAGCATAAAACGACGAAATTTTTATTTATTCGTTTTTTGTGTATTGCTTCTATTTGAACGATTTCAACGATCTAAAATGCTTGAAAATGCTTATTTTAGCAAAACAGCACGTTTTGTGAGCTTTAATCTGCGTTTTTAACGCGTAAAACAGCATAAAAACGACGAATTTTTTATTATTCGTTTTTATTAATATTACTCTGTTGAACGATTTCAACGATCACAAATGCTTGAAAATGCTTGACGCACCATAAAACAGCACGATTTGAGCTTTTGTCTGCGTTTTAACGCGTAAAACAGCATAAAACGACGAATTTTTTATTGTTCGTTTTTATTAATATTGCGTCTATTTGAACGATTTCGATCACAAAATGCTTGAAAATGCTTATTTTAGCAAACAGCACGTTTTTGACTTTTAATCTGCGTTTAACGCGTAAAACGGCATAAAACGACGAAGATTTTTATTATTCGTTTTTATTAATATTGCTTCTATTTGAACGATTTCAACGATCTAAAATGGCGAAAATGCTTATTTTAGCAAAACGGCACGTTTGAGCTTTAATCTGCGTTTTTAACGCGTAAAACGGCATAAAACGACAGATTTTTTTTTTATTATTCGTTTTTTATTAATATGCGTCTATTTGAACGATTTCAGCGATCTAAAAGGCGAAAATGCTTATTTTAGCAAAACAGCGCGTTTTGAGCTTTAATCCAGCGTTTTAACGCGTAAAAGAGCAGCATAAAACGACGAAATTTTTATTATTCGTTTTTATTAATATTGCGTCTGTTGAACGTTTCAGCGATCTAAAATGCTTGAAAATGCTTATTTAGCAAAACAGCACGTTTGAGCTTTTATTCTGCGTTTTAACGCGTAAAACAGCAAAGTCGACGAAATTTTATTATTCGTTTTTATTAATATTGCGTCTATTTGAACGATTTCAACGATCTAAAATGCTTGAAAATGCTTACATTTTAGCAAAACAGTACGTTTTGAGCTTTAAATCGTTTTAACGCGTAAAATAACATAAAAATGACGGAATTTTTTATTGTTGGTTTGTTATTAATATTGCTATTTAAACGATTTCAACGATCTAAAATGCTTGAAATGCCGATTTCAACGATCTAAAATGCTTGAAAATGCTTATTTTAGCAAAACAGCACGTTTTGAGCTGAAATCGCGTTTTAACGCGTAAAACAGCATAAAACGACGATTTTTTATTATTCGTTTTTATTAATATTGCTTCTATTTTTAACGATTTTGAACGATCTAAAATGCTTGAAAATGCTTATTTTAGCAAAACAGACTTTTGAGCTTTTAAACAGCGTTTTAACGCATAAAACAGCATAAAACGACGAAATTTTTATTATTCGTTTTATAATATTGCGTCTATTTGAACGTTTCAACGATCTAAAATGCTTGAAAATGCTTATTTTACAAAACAGCACGTTTTTTAGCTTTAATTGCGTTTTAACGGTAAAACAGCATAAAACGACGAAAATTTTTATTATTCGTTTTTATTAATATTGCGTCTATTTGAAGATTTCAACGATCTAAAAATGCTTGAAAATGCTTTTTTTGAAAACAGCACGTTTTGAGCTTTTAAATTGCGTTTTAACGCGTAAAACAGCATAAAAACGACAATTTTTTATTATTCGTTTTTATTTATTGCTTCTATTTGAACGATTTCAACGATCTAAAAATGCGAAAATGCTTATTTTAGCAAAACAGCACGTTTTGAGCTTAATTCAGCGTTTTAACGCGTAAAACAATAAAAAAAGACGAAATTTTATTATTCGTTTTTATTAATATTGCGTCTATTGAACGATTTCAACGATCTAAAATGCTTGAAAATGCTTATTTTAGCAAAACAGCACGTTTTTTAGCTTTAATCGCGTTTTAACGCGTAAAAACAGCATAAAACCGAATTTTTTTATCGTTTTTTAATATTGCTTCTATTTGAACGATTTCAACGATCTAAAATGCTGAAAATGCTTATTTTAGCAAAACAGCACGTTTGAGCTTTAACTTTTCTTAACGCGTAAAACAGCATAAAAACGACGAATTTTTATTATTCGTTTTTATTAATTGCGTCTTTGAACGATTTCAAGATCTATAATGCTTGAAAATGCTTATTTTAAAAAAAACAGACGTTTTTAGCTTTTAATCTGCGTTTTAACGCGTAAAACAATAAAAACGACGAATTTTTAATTATTCGTTTTTATTAATATTCTTCTATTTGAACGATTTCAACGATCTAAAAAAGCTTGAAAAAAGCTTTATTTTAGCAAAACAGCAGTTTTGATTTATTCTGCGTTTAACGCGAAAACAGCATAAAACGACGAATTTTTATTATTCGTTTTTATTAATATTGCGTCTATTTGAAGTATTTCAACGACTAAAATGTTTTAAAAATGCTTTATTTTACGCAAAACAGCACGTTTTTTAGTTTAATCTGCGTTTTAACGCGTAAAACAGCATTAAAAATGACGAATTTTTATTATTCGTTTTTATGAATATTGCTTCTATTCAAACGATTTCAACGATCTAAAAGCTTTAAAATGCTTATTTTAGCAAACGGCAGTTTTGAGTTTAATCTGCGTTTTAACGCGTAAAACAGCATAAAAACGACGAAATTTTTATTATTTGTTTTTATTAATTTGCTTCTATTTGAACGATTTCAACGATCTAAAAATGCTTGAAAAAAGTTTATTTTAGCAAAACAGCACGTTTTGAGCTGTAATCGCGTTTTTAAAGCGAAACAGCATAAAAACGACGAATTTTTATTATTCGTTTTTATTAATATGCTTTCTATTTGAAACGATTTGAACGATCTAAATGCTTGAAAATGCTTATTTAGCAAAACAGCCGTTTTGAGCTTTTAAACAGCGTTTTAACGCTAAAACAGCATAAAAACGACGAAATTTTTATTATTCGTTTTTTTAATATGTTCTATTTGAACGATTTCAACGATCAAAATGCTTGAAAATGCTTATTTTAGCAAAACACAAGTTTTGAGCTTTAATCTGCGTTTTACGCTAAAACAGCATAAAATGACGAATTTTATTATTCGTTTTTTATATTTTTTCTATTCAAAAAGATTTCAACGATTTTAAAATGTTGAAATGCTTATTTTGAAAACGGCACGTTTTAGCTTTAATCTGCGTTTTAACCCCGTAAAACAGCATAAAAAAGACGAAATTTTTTTATTCGTTTTTTATTAATATTGCTTCTATTTGAACGATTTCAACGATCTAAAATGCTTGAAAATGTTTTTTCAAAACAGCACGTTTTGATTTTTAAACTGCGTTTTAACGCGTAAAACAGCATAAAAATGACGAATTTTTATTATTCGTTTTTATTAATATTGCTTCTATTCAACGATTTCAACGATCTAAAAATGCTTGAAAATGCTTATTTTAGCAAAACGGCACGTTTTGAGCTTTTAATCTGCGTTTTAACGCGTAAAACAGCATAAAAAGACGACATTTTTATTATTCGTTTTTTTTATATTTTCCCATTTGAACGATTTCAACGATTAAAATGCTTGAAAATGCTTATTTTAGCAAAACAGCACGTTTTGAGCTGTAATCCGCGTTTTTAAAGCGTAAAACAGCATAAAAACGACGAATTTTTTATTATTCGTTTTTTAATATTGCTTCTATTTTGAACGATTTCAACGATCTAAAAATGCTTGAAAATGCTTATTTTAGCAAAAACAGCCCTTTTGAGTTTATCGCGTTTTAACGCGTAAAACAGCATAAAACGACGAAATTTTTATTATTCGTTTTTATTAATATTGCGTCTATTTGAACGATTTCAAGATCTAAAAAAGCTTTTAAAATGCTTATTTTAAAGCAAAAAAAAAGCACGTTTTGGCTTTTAATCTCGTTTTAACGCGTAAAACAGCATAAAATGACGAATTTTTTATTATTCGTTTTTATTAATATTGCTTCTATTCAAACGATTTCAACGATCTAAAATGCTTGAAAATGTTATTTTACAAAAGGCACGTTTTTTACTTTTAATCTGCGTTTTAACGCGAAACAGCATAAAACGACGAAATTTTATTATTGTTTTTTTTTGCTTCATTTGAACGATTTCAACGATCTAAAGGGGAAAATGTTTATTTTAGCAAAACAGAAGTTTTGAGCTGTAATCTGCGTTTTAACGCGTAAAACAAATTTAAAAAGACGAATTTTATTATTCGTTTTTTATTAAATTGCTTCTATTTGAAACGATTTGAACGATCTAAAATGCTTGAAAATGCTTATTTTAGCAAACAGCACGTTTTGAGTTTAATCAGCGTTTTAACGCATAAAACAGCATAAAACGACGAAATTTTTATTATTCGTTTTATTAATATTGTGTCTATTTGAACGATTTCAACGATCTAAAATGCTTGAAAATGCTTATTTTGCAAACAGCACGTTTTGAGCTTTAATCTGCGTTTTTAAAGCGTAAAACAGCATTAAAATCGAATTTTTATTAATTCGTTTTTATTTAAAATTGCTTCTATTTAAAACGGGTTTCAACGATCTAAAATGCTTGAAAATGTTATTTTACAAAACGGCAGTTTTGAGTTTAATCTGCGTTTTAACGCGTAAAACAGCAAAACGACGAAATTTTTTTTTTTCGTTTTTATTAATATTGCTTCTATTGAACGATTTCAACGATCTAAAATGCTTGAAAATCTTTTTTATCAAAACAGCACGTTTTTAGTTTTAACGCGTTTTAACGCTAAACAGCATAAAAACGACAAAAATTTTTATTATTCGTTTTTATTAATATTGCGTCTATTTGAACGGGTTTCAACCATCTAAAATGCTTGAAAATGCTTATTTTAGCAAAACAGCACGTTTGAGCTTTAATCGCGTTTTAACGCGAAAACAGCATAAAAACGGAATTTTTATTATTCGTTTTTATTAATATTGCTTCTATTTGAACGATTTCAACGATCTAAAATGCTAGAAAATGCTTATTTTAAGCAAAACAGCACGTTTTGAGCTTTTAATCGCGTTTTAACGCGTAAAAACAGCATAAAAATAATTTTTTTTATCGTTTTTATTAATATTGCGTATTTAAACGATTAAGTCTAAAATGCTTGAAAATGCTTATTTTAGCAAAACAGCACGTTTTGAGCTTTAATCTGCGTTTTAACGCGTAAAACACATAAAACGACGAATTTTGTATTATTCCCTTTTTATTAATATTGCTTCTATTTGAACGATTTCGATCTAAAATGCTTGAAAATGCTTATTTTAGCAAAACAGCAGTTTTGAGTTTTTAAACTGCGTTTCGCGTAAACAGCTAAAAAAAGACAATTTTTTATTATTCGTTTTTTTTTTATATTCGCTATTTGAACGATTTCAACGATCTAAAATGCGAAAATGCTTTTTGCAAAACGCCGTTTTGAGCTTTTTAAACAGCGTTTTAACGCGTAAAACAGCATAAAAAAAAGACGAAATTTTTTTTTATTCGTTTTATTAATATTGCGTCTATTTAAACGATTTCAAAATCTAAAAAAGCTTAAAATGCATTTTAGCAAAAAAAGCCGTTTTGGTTTTTAAATTGCGTTTTAACGCCTAAAACAGCATAAAAAAGACGAATTTTTTTTTTATTCATTTTATTAATATTGCTTTTTTGAACGATTTCAATGATGTAAAAAAGCTTGAAAATGCTTATTTTAGCAAAAACA